>NW_009723072.1:45677-55925 GCF_000703405.1 Apaloderma vittatum
GATATACATTTTGCAGAACAGGAAACTTTAACAGAGGCCACAAATCCAGTTTATTGTTAGAATTATGATCGATCTATTTCTGTAAAAATTCAGCAATTCCACTTCTATATTTAGGAGATCTTGGAGGAGCCCACAGAACAATGACCAATTTTGACTATTACATGAGGGAGGAAAGGCATACAATAATCAATTGTATGTTTAATGAAATACAAAACTCCAGCTGAGCTGATATATTATGGGTGAAATGGAATAAAAAAAATATTTCCTTCATAAAGGAGTGCTCTCTGAATGCTCCAGGGGTACAGACAGTGCAAAACATCTAATGTGCGACACAACCTTCATCTTGAGGCGAGATTACGCTAGTTCAGAAAAAGCAGTTCACAGTTAAAACACGTGATCCTCAGGCCTAATATTTTCTGAATATTCTAAAAACTGTCTTAATTTTTTAGTCCATTTCTATTGCCTATATATGATTACGCTCAAATTCCAGAAAAGGTGAAAGAGGAGGAAAGAGGCCACTTTTACTGTTGCCCAGGCCTGAAAACTGCTCACCAGTCATATCGTAATATACTCAGACCACGCATGACTTTCATGCAAAAGAAACTCAAGTACGATAAAGATAAGCACTCAGGCTTGTCAAGAAAATTCTTCAACATTTTCAAATATCTATCAACCTCGGCAAAGAGACTGACTTTCAATTTCTGGCAACTCACCTCATCACCAGCTAAAGCTATCAGAATTTAGATGGGAAGTAATTGTCAGTCAAAGCAGCCAAAGAACCAGAATAATAAAAGTGAAAAACACAAGCTGAAAGCAAAGTCAAAACAGTGCTTAAATACAAAGCAATACCATCCAAATAAAGTTCAAAATAGACAGGAAATGGTTAGGAAAAAGCAAAGATCTCTCAGCTCCTGGAATCATGAGACAGGATGCCTACATGAATGCTGGGTCATTAGTGGGGGATCTTGGGATGCTGTTCACCTCATGATAAGGAAGAGAGGAATGATCTCTAATGCCAAAGCAGGATGTGGTTTTGCAGCAGGGTTCGAGCCTATAGAAAAAGATGGAATTAATTTGCAGCAGCGGTGCAATAGTACCTGCTTCCTTCCCAGCTCCTCATATGCCCAAACATGTCTGGCACAAAAATACAAAGCACAAGAAAAATAACACTGCTGTCCTGGCAGTTGATTAAGAGTTGATGCTGTAGCAGGAAAACCTGAGGGAAGAAGTTAAACAGGAGCACATTCAAAAGCACAATGCTAGTATTTAATTAGAGCACAATCATCTTGTAAAAGATCACCAGGCATTCTGTTCATCCCACCCAAGAGTTTATTTAGGCTGTTCCAGGTAGCAGGTCTTATTTCCACTCTCTCTTTCTCTCCAGGACAGGTGAGAACTTTTCAATTTGCAGGTCAGTAGCAGTGTGCTGAATGTGTGACTTTTACTTCAGCAGCTTGCTCAGCTCATACAGCTCCAAAGGGAGGCTTTGCATTTCCTGATGGCCCTATAAATCACTTTTAAACCAAAGCCTCTGGGGTACAAAACAAGACATACGAAGTTTGGTACAAAGTGGACTGTGTTAACTAGACACTCAGTCTCACTCCTGTATAATATGCTATAATTACAGTAATTCATCAGTCATTTATTGCTATATAGGTATGGAAGCATTTTAAAAACTAGAAAAAAAAATAATTCCAGGTGAGGGGACTTTTTCTCCAGGAATTATACACCTTTTCAAATTGTTCAACTTCTACAGCCTAAATAAATACAACATTCCCTTTACTTCCTACAACTTCACTGGTTGAACAACTGAAGCTACATTTAGGAAGTCCAAGACAAAGGGCAAAACTTATCGCACCTCTTCCCGCCATCAAAACTTGCAGTCAGATTTCACAAATGTGGTGAAATGTAGTGGCAGCAACAGTTTTCCCATGTCAATGGGCTAGGACTGGCAACACGCCCTGCTTCTGCAGGTGTCCATCGACACACTTTGTGTGCAAAGGTACGGACTATTAGGACTGAAGCAAGGAGTGTTAGATTTCAAAGACTAGATCCTGTCAGGAATAAAGAAGAAGAATGCTCTCTACCTGTCACAAGAAAATACACTTTAAATCTCCTTTGAGATTCTTAATTCTAGAATGAAGTCGCTACTACACGTTTATGTACTCTTGACAGGAAATCCAGAGCAACTGACTCATTAAACCTCTTCCTGATAGACTTTTTGCACCCTCACTCAGCATTGTGAAGTTTTAAAGTCTTCCTACTACTAATGTGCTGTGCTTGAGTTAAATTTTTTCATTTCAGTTTGGTATAGATTTCATTCAGAAGGTGAAACAGCGGGATAACTTGACTACATCTCGAGGGCCCCATCACAAAGAAAATACACCCAGCTGGATCCCTCCATATCCATTTAAAGACAGAAAAAGGCTTTTCTTCTATAGGAGATAATGTATGTCAATAACAACTGGTCTTACCTGCCATCTGTAAGCTTAAACCAGTATCCAGTTTGCTACGTGGCTTCGTGCTGATAAACAGATAACAGAGAACACAGACAGTGATGATAAAAGCAAAGAGCACCACTGCTGCTATTGACAGGCCCACAAGTGCTCCAACACTAAGAGAGAAAAAAAAAAAAAAGAAATTAAATGTACAAACAGCTTGGGATACTCATAAAGGCAATAGTCAGATATCTGCAGGTTACTTGTACTTAGGCAGAAGTGGCTGTGTATTTCACTGTAAATAAAGTTTAGAGCTCAATACTTAAGTTGCACAAATTGGAATTATTTCATTGCCCTTGGGAGGGTCAATACCATTACAGAGCAGTTGATCATCTGGCCCTCGGTGGCATTTCGTGCTACTATGCATATTACTCCCAAGTCTGATTTCATCTATATTTATGAAAATCAGAAATAACTTCATGCAGTAACTGACATTAGTGAGATCAAAAACTTGTGCAGTGCGTATTCTGAGATAAGGTCACATAAATATCACATGCACACACACAGAGGGATTCCAGAGCTCCAAGTATCCCATGCAAACTCCTTTTTCCTCAAACAACATTACTATTAAAGCTGTATTGTCAGGCTGCAATGCTATTTTGATTGCAAGAAGAGCCTGTTAGAGCACTCGAAGCAAAGTAAACAATTTGTCATGAACTTTTCACCAAAGACGATGTGCCCGTAAGAAATAGGGTAAAAAATGTGCAAGCCATGTTATTCAATTCTGTTAGCAGCTCTGTAGAGCAGGGTGAGGTACTGTGATCACTGCTGTGCCTCTGTGTTAAGGCAATAAAGCTCCAAAAGATGCTTAAAAAGTAGCATCTTGATAAAATCTACATATACTACTGTATGTTTGGCCTCCTGAATAATTAAGCTCTTGCTCCTCTGATGCTTTTGGTATTATGTACAAATTAAATCATCTTTAATTAGATGAACTAGAGAAGTTCTTTCATGATCTTTGTCAGAGTAAAAGGAAAATTACTTAAAATTTTATCCAGATGCTACTACCACAGAATAGAAGCTACTTCATATTTCTTCCACAGATGTTCAGCGAGACAGTACATGTCTACACAGAGATCTCTTCAGTAGTTTCTTTATTTGCAACCCTTCTTTTCAAGTCTTTTCCTAATACTGAATGTTCATGATGAAATAAAGGACAGATCACAATATAGTCTAGCTATCATTAACTATCTTCTCTGGCGCCACTTCATGTCTTCAACGTTCCAGTCTTCTATTCTACAGTCCAAACCAAAGACAATGACTTGTGGTGAAATTAAACAGTGGCCTTACAGGTCACGGGCAAAGAAAGCTCAATGATTGAGAATTCTTCTGTTACTACTCTGGTATATTTACAATTCTGACAGACGTAAAAAGGACAGAAGATAGACCAATGTCTTAAATTCTGTGAACTCCATCCTCTAGTGATAAAAATGCTTTTATATATCACTGCTAGCAGTGAGAAGTCAATTCTACTGTGGCCTTGCAAGAAGATGAGAAAAATTGTGCCTCGGGATGTTTTTGATGAATTTTACATTCATGCTACTGCAGAGCTTCTCTACAAGCTCCCGTAACAGCCGTAGACACATATGTCCACAGGAGAAACTCTTAAAATCAGCAGGATGAGAATAAGAGGTATCAGTATGACTTTAAGATGCAGTTCTCATTAGTTATCAGTCAGATCCATTAAGGACGTTTGTGCAATGTTTAGCTCCACGTACAAATAGAAAAATTTGTTATCAGCAAAATGATTGGTTCTGGAAAGATTAGCTTTACACTTACAAAAATTTTTCAGGGTATTTATCATCTGCATGAACTGGAATGCCCTCATGTGTTTGTGTATATATGCATGTACTAGGTAAATTTTCTCTTATTTTCTGGCTCAAACAAGGCTTACAGGCAAGCAATACTCTGCTTAATAAGGAATCTGAATATATCCTTACAGCTGGAGATCACCTGGATTCTGGTCTCGTTTTTGCATTTTCACTTGGAACACCTTGACTCAGATGAACAAAACGAAGAAATACACTACGTTACAGGAGGCTGAGGTGAGCAGCCATTGAACAAAGAATGCTTTGAAGGAACTAATACAAACCCAAAGGGTCATAAAAAACAGATACTTGTGCTTTGCCAGTATTAGCTCTATTTTAAGATTCCATTTAAATAACAGTCTGCAGTGTAGGACAAAGGAAGTCGCTCACCATTATCTAAACATTAAGCAGAGTCAGCTGTCCTAAAGCTGAACAGATCAAGTACATATTAATGTTCTTCTATTTAGGCATCTATTAATTCTCCATGCAGTTGCAGAAGACTACATTAACAATACAGCTGTGTGTTGTACAGCACAATGCACCTTCAGTATCTCTACATAACTAACTTTGTGGAAGATGCTTTGTGAGTTTCAAACAGTTTGGGTAAGAAAAGAAGTTCCTGAGGAACGCTCCAGTATTTCCTACTACAGTAGGTCAAAGACATAGCATAGCTTATATACCACTAAAAAGTGTTTGTCGTGCTCCAGTGGCAATGTGCAAAGATGTCACCCAAAACACGGAGACAGGCATCACAAAACCAAACAGACACCCTAGATTCCATCTCCTATTTCAATCAGAAATCAAGATTCAGTTTGTACCTACTCTTTTGAAACATAATGTTTCGATACCGTATTGTTCTCAATGTGCTGAAGCCATCAACCCTCTCAGAACACACAATGAATTTATTTAAGGCTTATTTTGAATTAATGTTCAAGGGTGGAGGGTTGTTTCTTAATTCATTGGATTAATTCAGTTGAATTTAGTATGCCTTCCACAGCTCTGAACACTAAAGTTTCTTAACCAGAACACAATATTTTCTTTCTTTTTTTTTATAGTTAAAATCTGTTAGCAGAAACAAGATACCAAAATAACTATGGTCATTGATCATTTTAATGATCACCCTCCTCAGAAAATAAAGACAGCCCTTCAGCATGTCCTCTGGGTTCTACAGCAATTACCATGGGGCTGCATATTCATCTAGAAAAGCCTTGCTAAACACATTTTGCTATCTTCCCACCTTTACCTTAAACACGGACTGTTTAAAGTCCACCCAGCAAATCCACATGATTAACAGTCTACAGGCCCCACGGTGCATCTTCAAGATCAGTCTTCTGACAGCAGAGGTATTAAACATGAAAACTCAAAAGTCACTCTTGCCCACAGCTGTGGTCTCATTAGCAAGTGAAAACCTCTCCATTAACAACCCACCCACTCCCAGAAAGATGATCTAGCATAGACACAGCTATGAAGGCCTAGGGGTAACCCTGGCAGCACTTACACAACTCTTTGAACATAAGAATGCCAGATTTTGGTCTGCGGATCTTCTACCAACAGAACTCTCCCAAGTTACTCTCTCCATATGATAAAGGTACAGCAGTACCACGCATTTCACAGATGCTCCTACCGCTATCGCAGCGAGTTGCACATACGTGCCTGGAGCGTTGCCCCACAGTTCTGCACAGCCCAAGTCCAAGCAGAAGAGCATATCACCAACATTTTTGCCAGGGAATGCTCAGCATCACACACTCACAGTTATTTTTAGCTCATAAAATTAGTCCACCCACACAAACAACAGCTAGGAAAAATTTAAATATTGGCTAAGCACATGCAGTATGTCCACTGGTAGATTAAGAGGAAGAGCTCATGAGTCATCTGGATCCAAGTGAATCAAATGTTCCTAACGCCACTGCTGTAGTGATGCGTTGGACATAGCATTTGCAAAGCAAACAGATAAATTCCCCAGAAGACTGAGCATAATGGAACAAAAGGCTTGTATTTTTGGAAAGCCAAGACAGACTTCTGTAGATCTCTACAGCCAAACAAAGCTTGGCTACGGTATTAGGTCATCATGGGCATTCATTTTGAATAAATCCATACTTGGCCAGACAGTGTTTTAATCAAATATATAATATTACATGGAACTTCTAAAAGGTATGGATTTGGAAAGGACTGAAAGAAGCCACTGAATGTGCAAAATCAAATATAACTGAACAGTGACAAAAATAGTTCTGAAATATTTTAAAACAATGAGAAAAAAAAACAGGTGCTGACTGAACCTAACTGCATCACAGCTCAATACAAATACTACACACTCAACATTTTTCGCCTTTCACTCAGCTTTGGAGGTAAATGCATGACTGCATGCACATGCACAGCACATGGCTCTGAGAGGTGAGCTGTTCAGCATTTTCCTCAGTAGTGGTTTATAGCATCTTATTTTTTGCTTTCAAAAGCTGCAGAGCCGTTGCCTTTTACTAGTGTTCCCTTCCCTGTTCCACGGGCTTACTGCTATAAGAGATAGGAAAAACACATTCCCTCATTCTTTGCTGAGGTCAGCTTTTCAAGAAATGGTGGAAAAGAACCTAGGCTGCTCTAACAAAACAAAAAAATACTATCTGATTTTAAGTACCAGCAAAAAAAGAAAGTGTGAGAAATTAATAATATCAGTTACAAATAATAAATTCAGGGGGAAAAAGTATGAAATGTGCCAGAGTTACTCAAAGGTCAATTCTTTATGACTGTCCAGCAGCTCCTAGTAGAGCAGCTGTTAGGATGCACTTGTCAAATCCCGCAGTTTTTCCAAGAGTGGATGGGGAAAAGATGGTTCCATTTTGCTGTGGGATACTGCAGTATATAGCTCTAAGCATAGTACAGGCAGTAGTAATTTGGCAAGAAAAAAGAGAACAGTCTAGGCCTTGACTACTGTTTCATGGTTTCTCCATGAACTCCTTCTGTCAGAGCTGGCTGCCAAAGGGTCTGGCAACATGTCTCCCACAGCACAAAAAACACAAGAGAAATATGTCACAGCTTCCTGAATTTCGACCTGGTGTGTCATCAAACAGAAGTAACCCTGATATACCACCAGCCACTGGGTGGTGCATTCAGTCACTGCTTTCAAACTAATGGGGGGACTCATGCAAACAAAAATTTAGGGTGAGAAACATAAAGCTCTTGAGTAAAGCAAAACCTGCAACAATTCCCCGACTGGCACTTCCAACTCCTTTCCCTTGCTCAGTACATTCAATCTCCAGACTTACCTTGGCTGGTTTGGCTAACTTTTGACTAGTGTTAGGTTTTAAGAATTAAGTCTTAAAAGTGTGTCCTCAAAGGCTCCAAGAAGAGTTTGAAGGATTATTTTAACATACAGTTGTTAAATACTGATATAAGTAACAGCCTGAAACAGAGAGAAGCAAGGCAGTTCCTAATGCATCTATAATGTGCAAATGAATAGTTTTCAAAATGCTGCAATACCATAAGGTTTCCAGTGTGTTAATAACTAAAAATTGTGACTTGATTTGTTAATAGAAAACACCTTTCTGAAATGTCTGAAAAGAGACATTTCAATTCTTACTACTCGGTAACTTTGCTTAGAAAGGCAAACTGTATTTATTCACCTCTTCTCTACAATGGATATGGATAGATAGTTATGGCAGAAGCTAAGCACGACCAAAACCCCACCAACTGCAATTTCCTCAGATGCTTTCAACATCTTAGGGTCATCATAGAGGAAAAAAAAAAGCCACCTGAATTTGTCCTGAAATTTCAAAGGTTGGGACCAAAATTCTGACCTAGGCAGAGGCTAAACAGTCATACTTCTCAGTCCCTAGAAAAACTTTGTAGAGGAAGATCCTTCAGAGAGGTGCTTCATTAAAGCCTCTCATGGGATCCAGTTTCGAGGTACTTTCTGAGAAGATCAAGTTTTAACATCTCATCACTACAACATCTCATCCAGATGCAAGAGCAAAATTTAATCTTTCAATAGTTCTGCCATCTTGGGAAGTCTTCCTGTGACTGAAACAGCCAAAAGACTATGCAAAAAAACCCATGTAACATTAAAATAGTATGGGGTTTTTTTATGAGAAAAGTATAAAGAAGGACACTTGAGGACATCTCACATCAGAGGAGCTGCGTAATTATGTCAGTCACAGCTGTGGATGACAGGGAGACTCCCACAGTCAACCCACTACCTGTACCAAACTTGATTTTAAATAATTATACATTAAATATTAGACAAGATAAATTAAATGAGGGTAAGCCTACAATACTGGCCTAGCATTCACCCAAGAGCCCTGAAGGAATTCATATGTGAAATTGTAAAACTGCTGGCCAAGGTGTGCAACCCACCATCACGTAAGGTCACGTTGCCAGAGGACTGGCAGCCCGGCAGTGTAGCTCCAACCGAAAACGGGTCTCTAGAGGGAAACTCAGGAATTGCAGACTAGTAAATCTGACTTCCACCCCTGAAAAGACAGAAAAGTCTCTCTCAAAAAAAAAAAAAAAAAGTAGAAAAAAATTAAAAAATAACTAAGCCAAGAGATAAACACAATGTCAGGCCGCTGAGTATGTCTGGGTTGCACAGGGTTGTGTGTGACTCTGGCTACTACCCGCAGGCCACAAGGGCCAGGCTTGCCCTGCTCACCTTGACTGGATTAGGGACAGGTCCTTTAATGGTGAAGCCACTATCCACGTCCATCTCGTTACCACACTCTGCTCTCAGGAAGCTGATGGCACTTGCTGCTTCCTGACATAAAATCTTTCATCAGAGAGTTGGCATTACTACGAGTGGAAAATATTGCCTTGTTAACCTGCTGGAGTCTAGAAAATGTCAATAAGCAGATGGATAAAGGAATCCAGTGGACAGAGTCAAATTTTTCAAAAAACTTTTGATAATACCCTGCACCGAAGGTGGGACTAAAAAAGACTGAACTGACACGGGATTAGCAAAAAGGTTCTGTTCCAGATTCGCATCTGCTTAAGAGACTACGGAGAAAAGCATAAGGCTAAGTGGACTCTTCAGTATAAATGAAAGTCCCTAGACATCAGTGCTGAGACTGATTTTATTCAGTGTCTTCATCTATGACCTGGAGAAGAATGAAATCTGACTTTCTGATGACTCTAAGCCCCTTCAAGAGAACAAATATTATAAGGGTAAAGAATGCCAGAAGACTTGTGGAAAACTGAGTGAGCAGGTGAAAGTTATGTAGATGAGCTTCAGTGAACATAAATGTAACGTACAAACAAAGCCGAGCCTACATGGCAACGAACTCAGAACTGACAGTTCTGAATTCAAGAAAAGTTTTAGTTGTCAGTGTCAGCTCACTAAAATCAGTCAATGGGCACCAGCAGCCGAATACTGGCTACCAACGGGAAGGGTTTTAAGAGCAAGACTGAAGGCAGCATTTTAGCACTGTGTAAAATTTTGCCATACCCACATCCTGAGCACACAGCTCCAGATTACGCACCTCTAAGAGCTCTAAGAGCAGCGCTGTGGTGTGACAACCTGTATGAGTGAGACACAACTAAAATGCTCAGCGGGACACAGCATCCGCCTCCGACACCCAAACGGACCGAGGCTGCTCACTCGGGAGAGGCGAAAGCTGGCAGCTCCTGCACTGAACACTCACAACATTTTGAACACAACACTGGGCATGAGCTGAACGTGCAATTGTTATTCGCCACATCTCACAATACTAATACTAGAGGGCACTCCAGAAAACTAGTAGGGAACAGTGTAAAACACATAAAAGGATCTATCTTCAAACGGCAGGTGGCAACTGCCGCGACCGGGGAGGCACAAACAGACAGCAAGTCCTGCAGGGGATTAGAGAACATAATAAGTCCATAAAAAGCTGGCAGAAGCACCATATAGAGGTGTCCTCACACCCTGAGAGGGCCAGCACGGATGCTGCGGAGCCCGAGGGGAACGGGGCGCAGAAGCCCTC
>NW_009723073.1:0-3720 GCF_000703405.1 Apaloderma vittatum
CCCCACTCGCCGGGGTCTCTCCCGCCCCGATCACCCCTCTTGGACCCTGCCTGCCCTCCTCCGGGCAGGCCTGGGCTGGCTGGAAGGAAAGATGCTGGCTCCGTGTGTGTCCCTCCCCGGTAGCAACGGGGCTGCTGCAGTAAACAGAGGCGAGCAAACCCGAGCCCTTCCCAGGAGGGGAACCCTACAGCTATCTTCTCACCTTCCCAGAGAGTACATATGTCGTCCCCGTTCTGCTTCGTGCTTATTTTCATAGCGAACTCACTTGTCACGGCAGTTCTTTAATATGTGGTTCCCTGCTAGGCCTTGCTATTTGATTGCTGTCACAAATGATACCAGGTGAAATTCCTCATTGTTTCTGCAATTACACGATAGCCCACTGCTACTTGCTTCTCCAGCCCCTCGAGTTAATTGTTTTCCCAGTGTAAGCCTCATACTGCATGCACATTGCACAAACAAAACCCCAAACCCTCCAAAACTCATATTTCTCAGCTATTATGTTATCAGCAGGAAATATTTCATGGCTCTGACATCATAAGCCCCAAGCAGCATGAAGTTTATCAGGGCCTTTGCATGATGAAATTGTACTTTCTAAAGTGTTAGAACAAAAAGAGCATCTTACACAATTTGAGCTGCTAATTTTACTTGCT
This sequence comes from Apaloderma vittatum, assembly GCF_000703405.1. Taxonomy (NCBI): domain Eukaryota; kingdom Metazoa; phylum Chordata; class Aves; order Trogoniformes; family Trogonidae; genus Apaloderma; species Apaloderma vittatum. The sequence goes on from NW_009723073.1 coordinate 651, forward strand.
GCATTTTAACAGTGCAGTTGAATCCAGGCTTTTTCAACAGTCATTTATGATACAAAGCAGGGCAAGCAAGCCCAAATGAGCTATTTAAAACTGTCTGTAATAGACCTGTAAATACAACTAGGATCAAACTGACCAAATCTGGGACTGTCACACCCATGTCACGGATCCTGTTATGTTCTCACATCTCTATTACATGGCTGTCAGGCTGACAGTGGGCACACATCTATAAGCAAGTAACTCATCTCACTTTAAAACCAGGGGAAAAGTGTTAGGTATCTCTCATTAAACTTATTGGAGGGTGAAAAGACAAGCATTTAAGAAGGGCTCTTTGGAGACTCCTCTGCATGAATAATACAAAATATGAAATGTTGCTCATGGTTATGGTTGGGTTTGTGATTTTGTCTCTTCCTTCCTTGAGTTCATCTGATTCCATTTGGAGTGAGGAAAGTTACCTGAAAACTAAAGACAGTTTAATACTTTTCCCATCTCCTTTCTTGTAGGTTTCCCAAATACTTGTCAGATTACATTTTCCAAAGACTTACATTTTCTGAAACACTTTTTCTTTTTCAGCCCATAAGGTACCACAGGCCCCATGACAAAACGTTAGTGTGTGGTCTTACCTAACAAAGTTATCCCTTCACTCCAAGCCTTGAATATGTTTATCCTTGCTTGTGCTTATACTGCTATATTTTACCAATTAGGATCAGACCTTGATTAGTTTTTACTAACCACTGCATTTTCCTTTAACTTAAAATCACAGCTAAAAAAAAAAAGATTTTTCAGGTGTTATTTTACTTTGAAGGAGGAGAAAGTGACCAATAAGGCTGCTCTGAATACCATTTTCTTCTATTCAAATACTGAGTTGTTTCTTCTAGCTCTTCATTCATTGACTCATGTCTGTTCTTTCTGTTTTGAATATCTTGGCTAGAAAAGGCTATTCTTTACTTTCTCTTTTTTATAAATTAAACCCATATTTACTATGAGGTTTATGCTTACTTATGTCCATTTTTTAAATATCTATGCCTGTATGCTGCTTTTAAAACTGGTTTTGATAGCTAAGAATATGGCAGATAAACTGAATTCATTACCAAAGAGTAAAATTGCTGTTAATATGACACCACGCCTAGTTAATATTAAAGATAATACTTCTTTGGTTTTGTAGGGCTGTTGATTTCTTCCATTTAAAGTCTGTGTATATATGGTCTAACAACAGCTGACTCTGCTTTTTAACACTTTTCGGTTTGAACTGTCGCAAACTCAAAGCAGATTTTAAGCTACACTTGTATCTTCAGGAGTCTCTATGTCTGCATACTGAAAATCCCACTTGGCATAAACTAAAATGGAATGGTGATCTTTGCAGCTATAGCAGAACTTCTTTTCATCAGAAAAATAAAGAGCATTTTCAGTTAATTTAGTCTCCTAACATTCCCATGAAAGAGATGGTTGTTGTCTGCATTTGACAGAAGAAACAGCCTGAGCACTTAAAGAGTGTATCTGGCTTCTTCATAAAAATAGTCTCCGAAGTTGAGCACCAAGTTGAAATGCCAAGCCCTGCACAGGTGTAATAATATCTCCTTGACTTTTCTGAGTATTGTAATCACTCAACAGCCTTGAAAAGAAAGGTATCAAGATTTTAGAAAGGAAGCTTTCACATGTGGCTGGCCAGATATGAAAAATCTCTGATTTAGTTAATTTTAAAATAATATTGAAAGTTGATGGTAGAGTGGAAGTCCCACGAATGCATTTAAAAGTATCCCCTCTTCATTTGCCAAGTCAGATACTCTCTATGTAGTTGAAGGTTAAAAAAAAAAAAGCCAAAAAACCTAACCCTATCCAGAATGGATGACTGGAAAACTAGAAAATCTGCAAAAATCCATCACAAACTTGACTTGGAAGTTAAAGTACTGAAACCCTTTGCGAATCACATGCTGGAAAATTAAAGAGGAAATCTAGGAACTGACAGCTAGTTTTTAACCAAAATCAGGCAAATTAAAAAATTACCTCACAGAATCTATTAAAACACAGCATTCAGAAAGTACCTGTCAATCCTGCCGCGGTGACAGCAGGACTTCAGGAAAAGAATACAGTGACAGAACAACATGGCAGATGATTCTGATAACCAAAATTTTTATGATATTCTTACAGACCCAATGTTTTCTGTATCCATATTGATATTTATAAAGATAAAGGACATATATGGCAACACATGGTGACAAATGGATTTCCATATATTTATATATCCACATACATAGGTGTACAGCAGTCTGATAGAATAGGTCTTACAGTTGCCAACTTCTTTTCCCGTTAGGCCCTACTGAACAGGGTACTGCAGTTTAACAATTTCGGTACCACGAGTCCAAGCAATCTGTTGAAGCAGGTGGCTGTTTTCCAACACACTGACCTCCCACGAAAGAGAAAAGGGCTCAGTCCCAGTCTGAAAGCGAAGCACAAAATACTTCAGTACAATGTGATGCTACTGTAACTTGGGCTGCAGGAAATCAGCTCTTCTGGATCAGTTTTTTTAGTCAGAGACTCTTCTTATTTGAATAAACCCCAGGAATACATTTGAACAAAGCCCAACAAAACAAGATAATCTGCAACCCTTCAAAGACCTGTATTTCCTTTCATCATTCTTTTTGTGGTTTGGAGGTTATTTTAGGAGATTTACGAATTTAACACGCTCCTTTCTGTTTCACCAGACTCTACTGCTTCTGCAGTTATCTCCAGGATAACATCTAAAAGGTTTGCGGGACCTGTTCAGAAATCTGCGGTCTCTCACATGACTGAATCATCCCGCAGCTTCTCACCACAATGTTCTCCGGCCAGACCCCGGCGAGCTCCGGGGCAGGGAGCAAGGATGGAGCCGGCTTGCAGGGGGCCGGGGGTGGTTGAGGACAATCTCCTGACTGCCTCCTCGACCCCCAGGGAGGGGACACTTGCGATCTAAGGGAATGCCAAATACTGGGTCCCAAGGATTGGGCTGGTGGCTGCGGGCGTAACTTTAATTTGCAGGGTGCGGGGTGCGGGGCGCGGGGGCGGCACTACACCTCTTCCCGTAGCGCAGGGAGGG
>NW_009723074.1:0-1455 GCF_000703405.1 Apaloderma vittatum
CTGCCCAGGGAGGTGGTTCCCTGGAGGTATTTAAGAGAAGGGTGGATACTGCATTGGGGGGAATCATTTAGTAGGTTGACAGGGCTGGGACAAAGGCTGGACTGGATGATCTTCTAGGTGCCTTCCAGCTGATATGATTCTACGAGGAAACGGGCTACAAGCATCACTTAACCATACTGCAGCCTACTTCCAACTTTTGTCCAATGGATCCTTAGAGGAGCGGGCATCAAGGATTTGGACATGATGAATTGCTATGATAAGCTGAATTTGGCCCACTCATCAAAGTTTTTCACTGCCTGTTCTGAGGAAAGTATAGTGTAAAGAGCAGAAGGGAACTAACAGACTTCATAAAAAGCCCTCAGGGAATAGGCAGATGTGACTCTTGGGCAAAAAATCTGAGAGATGGAAGAGATTAGAGAGCTGGTAGTTAGTGAAAGGGACTATATTAAATGTATAATAGCAATTCAGAGGAAAGAGTATGACTGCTTTAACTGCATCAGAAGAGCTTTAATGCCCTGAAAAAAAATCACACAAACAGTAAAAAAAAAAGTAGGGATGCGTGCACGGCTAAGGAACAGTATAAAGAGACAGCTCTATCACACAGGGATAATATCAGAACAGCAGTGGTACAGAAATGAGTTGTAACTAGTGAAGGACATTAACGGTAACAAGTAAAGGTCCCACAAATATGATAAGACAGAATGCAAGGTTTATAACTTAAGATGAAAAGGAATAAACTATAGGTGACCCAAATTGGGAAAAGCGTTAAAACGTCGTCTTCATTTCATTCCTCAGCAGAAAAGGTGAAGATACTTAATGAAATTCCAGGGAGACAGAAGGTGAGGTCAAAGCAGAGAAAAGTAAGTTAAGAGTAAAAGATAAAGATAAGACAAAGATTTTCAAGTCAGCAGACACTTATGAAATCCACCCTTGATGCTTAAAATGCTGATCAAAGTGACATCCTGAGAAGTCACAGAGGACAAGAGAGGCACACTAGCACATACCTCTAAAAGAGGGGAGAAGAACTGAGGAAAGCAGACTTGTTAGCCTAACTTCAGCCTCTGGAGAGATTCTACATCAAGTTATTGAGCAATCAATTTGTAAATAGCTAGATGGTAGTAAGATGATAACAAGTAGCTAAGGTGGGTTCTTCAGGAATAGACTGCAACAAAACCAACCTTCTTTTGCAACCTTCTTTGGCTTCACAGATACAAAAAAAACCAAACAAAAACCAGTAGAACGGACATAAATTTGACATTTTCCCCTTAGAAAAGCTGAGAAAACACTACAGAGCTACGTCAGCCAGGAGGTGACACAGTCGTGGAAAACTACCCTTGGAAAAAAGAGGACTGAGTGAGAAAAACGGACAAACGGAAAGCCGAGCAGTCACCGAATTTGTGCCCACCCGCTCGGGCACTTACGGGGTGCGGGCTGAAGCCTGGGGCTGGCCGGGCT
>NW_009723075.1:0-2472 GCF_000703405.1 Apaloderma vittatum
AGGCCGGCCCAGCCCTAACCCACGACATGTTCTGATAGACAAAACACCCTGCTGCCGAGAGTTTATCAGAGGTACTCTCACGCCTTATCAGAGAAGTTGAGCAAGCCAGCTAAGTATCACATACCTGAAATACGAGTACTTCAGACAAAGCCTATGCAAAAAGTATGATGTTAATAACTTTATGCATTATAAACACCAGTCCATTCATTCCTTACCAACTGGAAAAGAGCTTTTATCTTCCAAGTCTTCCCAGTGTTCAAAATCAAGAGACACATGAGGATTCTGTTGACAAAAACAGCGTTTGAAATACCTGCACTGACACACAGTATGTTCAGAACACTGAATAATTCTCAAAATTATTTCCACTTCACCTTGTTCTTCAGTAATTTGCACCATGTCCCTTTTTCCTCTTTTGCAAGAACAATAACAGCCTCTTGATCCTTAATCACACACGAAGACTTTTCTGCAAGTATGTATTGATTCAGCTCCATGTCAGCCAAATAAAATCTGTCTCCTGAACACGCACTACATTATAAAAAAAGTTGAAAAAAATTAAATACAAGCTGACAGTCAAATGTTTTGTTCATTACACGATTTCTTAAACCTACCTGAAAACCACCTTCTCTTTAGAGAACTCACATTGACAGTCTGCTACATTGGCTATTTTTACCTTCATTTTAACAGTCTCTTCATTTTGAAACCACTTTATTTCTGGAAAAAAACTAAGCCAAAGAAAGTTTAATTGCATTTTTCTCCAAAACAGAAAACGTGACGGGAGGTCAGCCAGCTGGCCACAAAAGCACTGCAATTTCAGTCTTTGGAAGAGCACTCCTACTAGGTCAAGCAGGCAAAAACACTCCACTAACTTTGATATCCAAAGAAACTAAACTTACTTATTTAATGATACTATCATAGTCTAATCTTGAAATGACAAAGGAAAACGTAACAGTAGCAGGACTAACCTCTGAAAGACAAAATAAACTTTTCAACTGAACACAGACACAACCACACATTTCTTAACAAGATTTTCAACTGCTTATTCTACAGCAGTTATGCCTCAACCTTCCCATAAATGCTGCAAAGGTTTTAACCAGTGAATGACAAATCCTATGAGCAAACTGCAATATGAATTCATTCAGGTTACTTCCCCTACCATACCCTCACTCGTATCCAAACCCTCATTAATTTAACTGCTATGCCATACCTCAACTTGTACAAGAAAACGTTAGCCACCCATAATTAGCATTAATAGGTAGAAGAAAAAGATTAAGTTGCCAAATAGGAGTACTGCCTAGTCCCAAAGCGTGTGAGAAATTTAAACATTTTTCAGGATACTATCTGCTGACTTTGAAAAAAACCAAACTAAACAAACAAATCCAAAAAAATCCCCACACCTAAGATGTCCCTTAGCATATTCTACCAAAACCAAACCTAGTAAACATGAACAAAAAAACAATAAAAAAAACAACCCCCCCAAACCAGCCTACCAAAAGTGCACCATAATTCAAAATAAAGTCTTTTTTTTTTTCTTAAAGATCAGAATCACATTAAGGGGAGAGACGTAAAATGTATTCATCTCATTAAATACCGCTATGCAGAGACTGAAAAGTAAGAGTTATAAATTTAGACCTCAAAGAGGACAGTCTTCCGTTAAAACATAATCGAGGTAAACACAAGCCAGTGTTTATACCCATGGACTGAGCCGGAAAAGCCTTTGTTTTCATTCGCTTCCTGGTACTATGGTGTCTAATCAAGGATTACATGATTTCAACAGATAGAAGTTAGCTTCTAGGAGTAAGGAAAAAGAGCAATTTAAATTACTTAAGGGATTCACAAGATGATGTGTGTACATACATATGTATCTACCAGCAACAGTAATCTGTGAAGATCAACATTGACACAATACAGGCAGAAGCATTTGGTTCTAACTATTTACCCAGAAAACAGAGAGTCTCACCCAGGAGGACTGTCCGGTTTGGCAGCTCACATTAAAAGGTGAGCATGGAAACAAAACACACTGAATTTATTGTACCTTTTACGCTGATGCAGGGTGGAGTCTTCCACTTCCTTAGCTTGAGCTACACCATCTCAAAATAAAAAAAATACAGAAACACTTATCTATACTATAGAAAACATATCCCTCCAGAACACCCCAGAATCACCATAAAAATAATTGGCTACCAGCCAAATTACTACTGCAAGACTATATTTGGTGTTTAAATTGGGTACTTCCTATTTATAAAGATTCCATGCAGTTAACTGAAAATTTTAACTAGGAAGAGTATTGTAGTTCACATATGAAAGTTAAAAAGCCCAATAAAACCACAGTTTTCCAGGTCAGGTAAAGGTTTTTCCCAGTTTCCAAGAAACTTGAACCACACAGTTTTAGAAATGACTACAAGTTTCAGGGATGAAACATCTTGAAACACGGTATTACAGTTATCTCTATGGCGTGGGGGGGGGGGGGGGAGG
>NW_009723075.1:2503-27431 GCF_000703405.1 Apaloderma vittatum
AGCTGTCTGTGACAAGTGCTCCAGGATCTCTTCTGGCCAAGGGTCTTTTCCAACGTGAATTGTTGTATGATTTTGTCTGCTGCAACCTTTCAGTCATTGCTTTCATTGCTCCAAACTCAGGTGCCAACTGCTGACAGATCATCCTCTGTCCCCCCTCTACGACTGACAAAGCCACGTGCTTTTAATCCCCTACTGACTGAATACCACATCCCTGACCATAAGGTCAAAAAGACAAACAAAAAAAACCCAACAACACAGCACTTTGTACCATCCTGAATTTCAGAAATAAAAAACAAACCTCTCTGAGAACAATGCTGTTATCCACCTTATATTTCAATTTCCTTAAACTCTCTGGCCTTTGACAGCAAAATGCTCATACTCTCTACAGGAGAGATGTCCTGCTCAACAACATTCCATGCCGAACAAAACACTTCTAAGTCTATCAAGGGCAGAATATAGTAAACCATATCAACATAGCTGTATTATGCTCTCACGGTATCTGCGGGCTACTAACTAAAATATATTTGTGTTACAGTAAAACATGAGCTATACGGTGTTATTTTGTATACTTGGAGAAGTCCATTTGGTAAAATGGCTTTTAGGTTGACATTTAGGCACCTAACTTGAACTACAGTTTTAAAATTCTTGAAAATTACAAAAGAGATTTACCACATGGAGGAGTCTCAGAAGTAATTTTAGAAGAATTGGAATTTCTGGTAGAATTTTCTCGTACTGATATATTCTGCAGATTAGATGCATTCTCTGCACCATCTCCATCCTCCTTTATGCTTCTGAAAACAGAAAAAGATATTTTTAGAATAAAGGGTTTAAAAGTATGTTTAATATTTAAAGGATTTCTAATCATAGTTGTAAATACTTCTGAAGTTAGGTTTTTCGCTCTCATAAATACCTTTTCCAGCTTGAACTCTCCAGTTGTGAAAAAACACCACCAATATACTCTACTGTACTGACTGGTAACCATTCAAAAAAGCCACTGACCAAGCCACCGTAATAAAAGATAACAGAACTGGAATTCAGAGTTCATATTTTTATGACAATCCTGATTATCTGCATCAAATACTATCTGAACATAACAAATTGGTACTTTCCTTTCCATGATGGTAAATGTGGCTAAAGAATAAATGAAAGCAGACGTCACAAACACTATTGTCTCTGTATTAGAAGGAAAAAAAAAAAAAATCACATACCATTAATCACAAAAGAAAATATCCAGTTAAAATGTAATACCATGTTCTCATTAGTGAAGCAAATGTTGAGAAAGATTTGTAAACACTTACAAAGGCTCCAAATTCTCTGCATGATCTAACGCTTTCACGTGCCTACACAACTTCTGAAGTTGTGTTAGATGTTCTGGATTGTCAGTTCCCAGACCCGTAGACAAAATCTCAGATCGAACATTGTATTCAACAACAGACATCTTCAAATCTGGAAGCCTGGTAGCCCGGATCTGGAATTACCAAAAAAAAAAAAAAAATAAAAAAGAAAAAAAAGCTAAATGGAAACCATAGTTTATAAATGGTCTCTCTCCAACTCTAACCTGTTTTTTATGTAAAATTTTAAATATAGCCCTGTTTATTTATACCTGTAAGCAAATTGTTTTGTCTGATTTTCAGGCAGGAATCTACCCTTCTGATCAAGTTGTCCAGATCATGAAAAAAATAAAAATTCCCTAAACCTGTGAGCTACCTTTGGTAACAGTTCTTCAGAGAACTCTGTGCTCGTAAAACAAAGTTTTTTCTTAAGAGACTTGATAAAAAAATCCAACTAGCTTATTCATGCCATTAGTAAAGTCTTAAAAGGTACCCGACTTGATCTTTTGACAGAACTGTCAGAAACAGATTGTAAAATCAAAAAAAAAAAAATCCAAGAACAAGTTGCACCCATTCCTCCTACTCTGACCAAGAAAATTAAGGAAAAAAAAAAAAGCTTAAAAGCACTTTGTAGTTTGCATAAAAAAAGTAGTCTAAACTAGTGTAAGAATAATAAAAGACAGCAGAGACTCACAAATATGAACACAACAAATTAAGATCAGTACAACAGGTCTTAGATACCAGCAAACAATCTTGGAGGATCAAAGTCTCATTCTTTCAGAGGAAAGTGTGATGGACTGTAGAACTGATTTCCCAAGACAAAACTCTAAATCCTGGTACTTTCAAAACATAGTTTTGTTATGGACGTACTGGATAACCTCTATAATTAATTCGATGCTCTGGTTACTGTTGCACATTCAGCTGTCCAGATTTAAAGTTCTACTCAGTATTTTTTTTAAATTCATTTTACTCACATATTCCACCTAACCACAAGCCCACACAGTCATCACTGAACGGCTGAGGTTGGACAGGACCTCTGGAGGTCGTCTCCTCCAACCCCTTGCTCAAGCAGGGTCACCTGAAGGCAGCTGCCCAGGACCACGACCTGACGCTGCCGAGTAGCTTCAAGGACGGAGACTCTACCACCAGTTGTTCCAGTGCTCAGACATCATCACAGTAAATTAACACACAGTATTACGTGAATACCACATAGAACAAAATTAAAACAGCAATAGAAAGAAAGAAGAATGGGTGCTCTTGTCATAAAAGGAGTTTAGACACAAATACTTTGTAATGCTACAACTCTATACGTACCATTGGGTCAACCCAAGCTGTATTTCCCAAGGTATGTACTATTTTTGCTTCATGTAGTTTTCCTTTAATTTTGTGATGAATATAATGAGTCACCTAGGAAAAACAAATTTTCACTGTACTTTAGATGTACACCAATGTAACTTCACAGTTATTTTAATTATAATGAAAATTTTCTGAGCTACACGATGAAAAGGGTATTCAAGAAATAAAACATTTTGAGTAAACTAGTGAAATACTCCAACTTTACCGCAGACTAAAACAGTATTAGACTTTAGGGAAACAGCTTCCTGAATGGAAGAATACTCAAACACAGAGAGAACACTTAGTTTACAGAGGCTACCCTTCCACTGTTGCTCCCCACAGATCCAAAAGCTGCGAGAATGTGTTTTAGAAGAAGCCATTTAAATCACAGAGAAGAAAACCTCATGAACATCACTTTGTTATTTTGTAGGAAAACAAACACAGAAACTGACTTCTTAGAATCTGATCCAATAGCAGACCTTTATTGGTAATACTAATAAGCAACGAAATTTGATAATTAAGTTTGCAGTTTATAACTTTTCTTGTAGAAAATAACACACAGAGAGAAATTAAAGAACGTAAAGGAAATACCATGCAAATCCTGATAAAAATTACCTTTGAGTTCCATTCAATTTCATTATCAATGGGTTTCACTCTACAAACTATAAATTCCACAGCCTGAGGTGGCAGACACTGAAACTCTGCAGGTAAGTGAAGCAGCTGATAGCTCGGAACTTGACTTGTTCTGCCTTCATCTATATATTTAATTTTGACTTGAAAGAACAAATTTTCCTCCTCTTTTGGGGAAATCTCTACCACCTGAACCCTTCATACAGCAAGAGAAGAAACAATTATTATTCATATAATCAGTTGTAAAAAGTTTCTTAATCTACTCATTTAAAAAATAGTATTTTCATAGCAAAATATCCCTGTGTGTACACATATGGGTAGCCATTCTGTTTTCCATTTGGTAGCTTAAGGAGTATGTGATAGCATTATAAAGAATTATTTGAATAGCACTGATTTTTCTTCCTGGTGTTGTGGGTAGGTCAACTAAAGAGTGAAAGTTTTAAATTACATTGTATAAGAAAGTACACAGGAATAATTTTAAAAAATCCAACAACTTTACCTGTGAAAAAGTGTTTTCTCACATAATCCATAAAATGCCAGCTTCTCCACAGTTTTAACTGAAATTTTATTATTAGGTTTCTTAAAATACTCATTGATTTCTTCATTAAGAGTTGTATATTGGTCCTTTTCTTTATCTACTATTCGACCAAAATAGTTGGTCGCATTTACAATGTGGAGAGGTAGTATCTGAAAGCGTAAAATAGGGTAAAGCAGTGCTGGATGATTTTCTTAAATTAACGAAGTCACTCTACAGATGTAAGGAATAAAAAGAATAAGCCCTTTTCCCACAGAATAGTTATTTCCAACGCAGAACACAATCTTAAGCAAACTCAGAACCACCTGCAAAACCATTTCAATTCAAGCTAAGGATTAAGGGAAAATCTGGCACACTTGTTTATGCAAGAGAGCGAGGAAAAAAAGATGAAAAATAGCAAATATCCAAGGGATACAGTACACATCCTACAGTTAATATTAATGTAATACGAAAAAATAAGATGCTAAACAGCATCAAGGTAAATAGTAACAACTTACTGTCACACATCCAGGTGTTTGTATAATTTTATCCGGTATATTCTGGGACACGTCCATTTGTAAATTAATTTGATGACGATCTGGACATACTGTTCTATTCCTATGTATTAAGAAAAAAGTTTTCATTTTCAGTTGTAAACTATTTTGATGTCACTTACAGCAGTTTTAAACACCAAAATTTCATGAGCCCTCAATATTCAATTTCTGTCTCAAATAGCACCAAGGAGGTGGTTAGACAGAAACAGCTGAAGAGCTCTTGGTGGAAAAGCTTGTCCAACAAACAGAAAAACATCAGAAAACTTGTCTCAGAGTAAAACAAACACTAACACTAAGTTTTCTGTTACTTGCAATGAGTTACCTGCACTGGAAGTCATACCTGGTAATACTTTAGTTTCCTCCTTCCAGCACTACTTTCAATCCAGTTACACAGAGCTCAGAGAAGTCATCACCTACTTACCCACTTTACAGGGGCAGGAGACAAGAGGAGAGAGAGTACAGCACAAACCCTGTGCCATTATAGTTAGAGTATTAACCAAAACAACAGCTAAAAGCTCCCTCAAGTACACCTAGGCAGGAGTTTAAGGAATTATGCTACTGTGTCAGACCAAGTATGATTCGTGCCTGTAACAACGTTAATGATTTTGTCTTCTTAGTACCACCTAAGAGTGAAACAAATCCAGCAGTGAACAGAAAAAATCTAAATAATTATCAAAACCTTGTCTGAATAGAGGTAAGAGGAAAATTCATCCAGGAAGTAGAAGCAGTCAGCATCCACAGCACACAATGCCGTCCTGCATCAGTACAGGTGTCCAGAAAACTTGCTATTTCCTTACTTGCAAATGCCAAATGTTTTAAGATAGGCACACAGTGGCCTTGACAATTTATCTTCTTCAGCTTCCAGTGTCTTGGCAGTCAAATCATGCAGTTCTGGTGGAATTTCAGCTTCTGCGTGCTGCAAATAGCGCAGGATCCCAAGCGCGTTATTACAAGCACTGTTTTCTGTTAGAAGAATGACTGACTTTGCCTTTGTACATTCCTGATCTACAGAAGAATCCTAAAACCAAAATTGCACAAATATATATAAATATAAAAACTATTCTGTATCCACCACTTAATTAAATGTAGTATTATCCCATTAAATATTTACTCAAACCTTTATCCCGTTATAGAAGTTGTCAGAAATGCTGTGTAGACGCTGACCAAAGATTCTTGGAGAAGGAAAACCGAAATGTATCACGCAAGTTGCATCCGTAATTCCCAAAGACTGCATGCAGTCATCTGTTAAAACTAAGCACACATTTCAGACACACGTGTAAGACAGATGTCATGTTTTAAGCATGCGAAGTATCACATCACATAAGCAATGGCTGTTTCCTTCTCCCTATCCATCAAGAAAAATCTGTTTTCCAAATACACTTAGGCAAGGCATTGTATTTCTTCAGTCACCACTTTGTAAACGTGGCAGAAACAGCATTTCATGATAGAGATTTAAGCTAGATTATTAGAGACTATCTCCTATCAGCACCACTGAATAAAGCAAATTGCCCACAGCCAAGTGCTTTACAAGAGTAAGGAAATGAAGTAATGCAGGAACAGCAACACTTCGTATGTACCTACAAAACAGACGTAATTAAGTCAATCTTCTTGCTTCTGACATACAAAAATGGAAAAAAAGTAAATTACAAACTGGCTAAGAGCCTTTGTTACTGCAAATAACTTGGAAAATAAAATTCTACGAGAACATACGGGAAATGATTAAAGTCTTGGGAGTTTCTAAACTATTTCAAAGGGAAAATATCCTCTGTAGGAGGAGACAACTGTTAAATCAGAGAAATAATTTCTAAGTGCTAGTTACCCTTTCAACAAACGCAGCAGAAAAATTCCTTTAAGTTCTCTCTAATAGGTAAGGTTCTCCCCTCACAGCAGTTAACCCCGAGACCCAGGAAAAACAGCTACTTAGCTGTAGCATAAGTAGAAGGATAACTATAAAGAACTTCTAGGGAACTGACCCTGTGGAAATGATGAGAAAAACTAGTTTAAGTATTTAGTGTAGAACATGAGTCACCATGAAGAAACTATCACAATTAAACAAACGGAAAATGCCTACCTAACACAATGTGGCTCCCAGAACGACACTTTTTTGTCCACTGCTCCAAGATATACTTGACATTAAATTCACCCTCTTTATGTATTTTCAAGGAAAATATTGAGTTGCTCTTCAGTGCCTGGACATCAAAATAAAAAGTTACACCTTCCTCCAATACAGCAATACCTGTTCCAATGAACAGGTAATAAAATGGTTTATCTTATTAGTATCTAGCATACCTTAGCTACTGTAAAGAGAGCAAGGGACACAGTTTGTGAAACCTGGCTTGCTTATATAAAACAAACAAACAAAAAGATTATGGAGATTAGGTCTACTAATTTCCTGTATAAATAGAAAATTACTAAAACTCAGATTCCTCCAGAGTAGAAAGCAACAGAATAGAACTTCTTAATGTGGTGGTTAGAGTTTTCTACTCTCATACCACTCCTGGAAACTGAAAAAAAAAAATATTAAAAAAATCTGACAGAACTTTTGCTGGAAAAACATATCGGTCTGATTTAACTCCAAGTTCCAATCTGACAGATAGAACATAGTTAGGAATTTAGTAATGAACACATTCTATGCCAGACATTCCTGTCAGTTAGGCTTTATTCTAGTTGGCAGAAGGGCAGGGATGAAGCGATTTTCAGCAGAAATAATTAAATTCCAAATTCACAGTCCTCCTTTATTCTCCAAGGCCAAAAATATTTTATTTTGTTATACCGTAACAATTAAACCCCACTTATCTATGTAAATTTAAATACCTTTGTACCTTATGAACGATTTCGGCTTCATTTCCTGAATTAGTGAATACCAGCACCTTCTGATTATTGTCAGTGAAATCCAGTATTTTGAGTAACACAGCAGTTCTCTCGCTGTTCATGCAAGGTTGCACTACCTAGAAGTACATAAAAAAGAGAGAAGTTGGTAATTCACGGAATCCATAACTATTTTACTATATAATTATTCCTTTTAATAAGCACTAAGTATTATTACGTAACACCAAACAGAATCCAGCAAATTCTAGCTCCAGTATCACTAGGTCTTCTGTTAAGCTTAAGAGAAGATACAAGTCTCACAGAAGGTATGCATCTAGTACAGCTTCCCGAAGCACGATGAAAACCCATCACGATCAATCTCTCATATTTAGATTGGTTTAATTTTAGGTGATTTATTGATCTTTAGATTCAGCATTTGCAAGTATCACTGTAAAAGCTCCACACTCCAAGAGCATACTGGGCTACCTGCAATACTCTTAGTAACTAAAGCCATCAAAACACTCTTGGTCCTGCCACACCATTAGACTTCTCACAAAGTGGTGTTTTCTCAGTTTTGTGTCTTGCTCAGAATGTTTAGCCTTACACACTTCCCAACACTCCCAATCTCCAAATTTCTAGATTTTGAGACACAGACGAATTCAAATCATACATCGTTTTGTATTATTCTTAAGGGCTAAACCACATCGACTGAAAATGAAATGAGAAGACACCTAAAATCATTTAATGACTTTCTGGAAATTCTAAGTCAGATTAAAGTTCTGTATTGTGTGGCACACAACAGTAAGTATTTTACTAGCATCGTCTTGGGATAACTTACCTTGTAACACTTTCACTCACACTTAAGAACTGCAAAAATATTCTGATAAAATTCTGGTGACAAACTATACCATTCGCAAATACCTCACATAAAATTCAGATTTATTTGCACTAAGAATTAAATACCCAAGGCAGTATCTTCACCTCAGTCCTACAAAGCAAGGCAAAAAACCTTCAGCTTGTTCAGTGATTAATTTGCACAGGTCTGTAAGTCACCTCAGCTCACACGCAGGGGGTACACCTGGACAGTGCGAGTTAGGATTGTAGAACTACCTACTTCAACAATCAGTACCCACATACACAGACCTTCACCAGTATGAACAGCAAAAATATTTTGGTAAAGAAATAGTGACATTGTCCTCAAATTTCTACCTGCTGCACATTTCCATAGATGGAAGCTTCTTCTACAGCTGTTATCACAATGTAAGGATCATTCATGAACTCCTTTATCATGTGTGCTATATGTTTATTCCAGCGAGTTCCAACAGCAATGACCTGATGTGGCGAACACTCCCATTCTTCAGCAATAATTGCTTTCTTGTAACAATCTAATATAGTAAAAACCTATAAAGCAAAAAAAATCTCTCATCCTCTTATTGGAGTAAGCACATAACAGCAATGAAAAAGCACACTGTTTCAGCATACTGTTTCAGCCAGCTGCAAAACCGCCACCACAGCAATACACAAATTTCACATCCCAAAATGAAGTGCTGGGTTTGTGCACTTTTATTCTACTACTCAAGTGACTTCTTAAGCAAGAAGAAAGCGACAAGACAACATGAAGGAACTGCACGGGCATGCACACAGGATCCTAAGAAAGATTCTGCCTAGAGAAGATGGGAATCTTGGGATCTGTTCAAATCTGAAAAACACTAAGCCTAGGCAGAAGTAGATACAGGAGGCCAGAAGCAGTCGGCAAAAACTAGGAGTTAAGTAGAAGATAAATCCAATGTGCTAATACAGTAATTTGCGAAGAAAATAATTTTAAAACTAGCAAAGCACTACCATAGTAAGAAGTATTCTGAGGCTGGGGCACAATTTTAAGAGCTCTCTCTCAGCCTGGCACTAAACTACACTCACAGCAGCAGTGTTTTTAATAATCTGATTTTCTTTAACACAACGCTTGAGAACACCTGCAACAATCCAAACATTTTCAAACTATCACTTCCATCTGAAAGAGCACATCTTCTTTTTCCTATTCAAGAACGATGCTTTTGAGAAACTGACAATATTGTACAAAAGCGGTAGACTCATGCACACTATTTTACAAACTACCTCTCCCACAATCTTCATACCGTACACCTGCACTCTGTCTCAAGACGTATAGGAGTACAACAGAAAAAACAGTCTGAACAGAAAGAAGGAAAGTCCAACTAGATAAACATGACATTTCATGTAATTTATGACTTCAGATTTGGGGCTAGAGGCACATTTTATAGCTTCACATATAGTAAACTGGGCAACCTATCTCCATGAATATGTTTCTCCAACTTCTCACAGTTAGAAACACAGTACTTCAGTCTTAACACCAATTTCTAAGCAAGTATTAAGGTAATGATTTAAAAAAACCCCACAACTGACTGTGAGAAAGGGTGCCTAAGCCATTTTTTGCATATCAGTGATGAGGTAACATTCTGTAATACTAACAGAAAGCACCTGTCCTACACAGTCTCAAAGCAGCAATAAAGAAAATATGTATTATTCTTAAACTTGAGGTAAGTCATCGTTTTAAAACTGATACAATACATACATCCTTGTCAACACATGACTTAAATGCTGTCTCTACCAAGATTCTCAAAGTTGGGATCAGCTTCTTCTGCCTGCACTGACATTAAGGCCCAAGGCAAGTTTTTATGATTGCTTGCAAGATTATTTTATCATTCACTTCTGCCCTTCATTCTACAGAGACTGAGGAGCTTACCCACAGACAGTTCCTGGACTGAGGCTACTCAAACAGCACTGGTAAGAGGGAAAAGGAAGTTCCTTACAAGCAAATGATGCAAGTCTTTCAAGTAGATGAAAGGTCTCTACACAGAAACTACTACTACCAAGTTGAAAAAAAAAAAAACAAAAAACCTTGGGAAAATGCAGCACAGGAAGACAAGCATAGTAGAGCAGTAGCACAGAGCAGGACAAGACAGAGTTCTCCAATTAGAAAAAAAACAAAACCAAATTAAACAAATTACAGCTCCACTTCTCCAGTGTTTCATTATCCCAAAAGTATACAGATGTGATTATTTTAACTGCTGGGTTTTTTATCAAAAACACCCCTCAGAGGTTCAGGAAGGGTTTTCTTGGTTTTACTTTTCAGTATGTGCCACTGCTTAAGACACATGCACAACCAGAACAGTATTTTACTAACTGAACACAGTTACACATTTACCTGTTCAGTAGTATCAGATAACAGTACTTCAATCTCATCAAGAATAAGATGGCAAAGTCTACAAAATAATAAAGTGTGATACTCAAACAGTCTCAGGAGGCTATATGGTGTAGTCACAATTACCTCACCTACAAGGAGAAATAAAAGACTTTTAACATCAACTTACAACTTCAAAGAATACTAATAAAATACCACTAGGACATGGAAGTTTTATTAAAAAGACCACATTTGCATTTCAGATGCATCATTCTGAAGCTGGAGTGGGTTGTTTGGTTTTGGGTGGGGATTTTTATTATTTTAAATTAATTTTTATTGATTTATTTACCATAGAATAGAAACATTAAGGTTGGAAAAGACCTCTAAGATAATTCAGTCCAACCATCAATGCAACGCTACCATGACCACTGAACTACATCCTGAAGTGCCACATCTACCTGCTTTTTTTTGAACACCTACAGGGATGGCATTATTTATTTATTACTTATTATTTTATTTTTTTAAATAGAGAACACTGAACTCCATTTCCTGACTTCTGGACAACAATTGTTTTTAGTTCATTAGCTTGTACTGTTCTAACCCTGCATGTCTCCAAGACCCAAGTGGGTAAAACTCAAGAGTTTTTCAAACAGTGAAAAGTCTGAGCATTAGTAAGTTTACAAAGTAAGATGCCACTTCATTTTCCATTGAAGTAATGGAAGTAGAGATAAGAGCTTTGAAACCAGATAGACAGGAGGTAAACAGCCTTTAGAAAAGTAGTTTTAAAAATGGAATAAAGCACACAGCTTAGATATCTAGACACATATGTATGTGTTTGCATGCGTGTATATATATACATAAAAATAAAACCACAGTAATTTGTGCAAATCTACTAAAAGCTTTACTAATAAAAGATGTGAATTGATCCACCAATCTCAATCCTGAATGATGCATGTAAGAATGCAAACTGCTGAAATGAAGTTCTACGCAATCCTTCACAGTTTTATCCGTTTCTTGTTCCTTGACAAGAAGGGTCACTTTTAAAGAGGCAGCTATCAATTAAGGTTTAACAAAAGACCAAACAAGAATAGTAAAACTAAGTGCTTTACGCAAAAAAAACCCCAACTCTTGATGCCATCTAAGTGTTGCTCTCCAAGAGCCAAAACACTGGTTTGTTATCCACACTGTTACAAATCCAAAGGGCACCACCACACAGACTAGGAAGAGAATTAACTCCATCTCTGACAGATCCAGTACCTCTGCGCAGCAACGGATGCTCACATATTAAAAAGCCATCAGAAAGTCTGGTTGTAAATCAAGAAAGTCCACAATTAATTCTAATTCACCTTGATCTTAGCAAATCTCAACCACTAATTTGGCTCAAAAATAACTGTTTTGGAACTTACAGAACCAATGCTGAACATGTAGATATTCAAACAGATTTAATAGCCTTTACTACTACATAGCACTACTGAAGCTTCATGGATTGCTACAGATTTATAGCATTAAAGAAAAATAATTATCACTTTAGAGAACAAAAAGCTTAAGAAGTATAAATTGTTCCTTTCACAACTCCTGCAATTAAAGCAGCCCACATTGTTTTCAACCATAATTAAGAAGACAGGAAGTATTCTTACATCCTCGTATTTTCACACGTCTCGCTTCTTCTTTGTTCTGCCCAAGTATTATCAACATTGGATGAAGCTGTCTGGAGCATCTCCCATATGTTTTCAGTAGCTCAAAAACAAGTTGTGCCTTCTTCCACCCAGGACATAAAATAAGTGCCAGCGGCTACATACATATGTGCAAGATTTTACACCATAGTATTACACAAGAGTTCAGAACCTTAAGAATTGTATCACATCAACATTTAGGGCAAAATCAAAATCTGCACCATGCTCCTTTAAGTACTTTAAAACAGGAAATGTAAAGAGACCCAAGGAACCATACACTGGGGTACAGGGAGACAAAAAGGATGCATGCAGCAACATACAGTAAAAGGTTGAAAAAGAAGCAGAAGCGTCTTGTCTTACTTGGGGTTATACTAGGCAATTTCCACAGGTCCCTTAGATCCTGAGTAATTTTATGTTTCTGTGATCTAACACAAGCTTGAAAATTAATTATGGTATTTAGAAGAACTAATTTAATGACTACATATTATCCCCTTAAAAATAAAGCTTCATGAAGTATCAAAGTGATCTAACATCAACCACTTGTTAGATATTACTCAATAAATACATTTTAGACTCCCACATTCATGCAGTTTCTAAGAAGAGGGTTTATAAAAACTGCTAAGCATCATGAAGATTAACTATGACGGCATTAAATGTATACATTCTAAACGTCCACTATTTTACACATGCACTTTAAAACAGAAAACCTGTTACTACTCTAATATATACATACGCCGCTCCTGTGTGACAAGGCTTTATAGCAACTTGTTGACTGCAAAAATGTAAGAACTGGTGGAATATATAAGAAAGGATCATTTCCCTCATAGGAAATGGCAACTACATCACATCCTCGTGCTACCGGCGGCCAACAGTAAGATTCTGTGAAGTTAGGGCCTGAAAATTTTTTCCGAATAAGTTCCTACCAAAGAAAAAAAGAAATTAAGAGTTTCATATCAAAACCATGTATTTAAAAATTAACAAAGCAAGAAAAAACACAATGCTGAGTGATTTAAAAGCTTTTGACCCACTACATAAATGTTCTTAACGTGCAACACAACAGAAGTTCTTCCGGAATGAGAAGTAGAATTATTATATTAAAACTCAAATCCCATGACTTGTGGCAGTGGTTCATATACCAGAAGAAATATGTACCATTAGTAAGGACTGCATCTCTCCAAAGCTTCCTTTATTCAGCCACATGAACCACCTCCTAGACATTCCTCAAAATTAGGTATTACTGAAATATTTTGTATCTAAAAATTGGGGAATGATACTAATCTTAAAAAAAAAAAAAAAATACAATGTCATATACTACATTAGCATTACCTTTTTCAGATCCTCATAAAGTGGTGCTGTTTCCAGAATTGATGATGGCTCAATTTTGTTGCTAAGACAGACAAAGTTTCTTTCTTCACTAAAATTTTGAAAACTCTGAAACCATACGACAAATAGATGACAAAAGCAATACTTAAAAGGTTTTAGCCTACATGCAACACAAAAATATTGTTTAAAAATATTTTCATGAAAAATAGCCAAAGAAACTGTAAATACATTTTAAATCTTCCTTATAATGATAGTTACACACACCACCAGTAAGACAAATGCTTGCAATCAGTACTTCTTTAAGAAAGATTTAATCAAGATTGTCTTAACACAACTGTCTTAAGCCACTCAAGAGAATGCACTAGAACGTTCTGTGCACAGGTGGCACTCAATTATAACAAAATCAAAACACAATTAAAAAAAACTTAAAACACTTGCTCTGGTGGGTTGGCCTTGGCTCACAGCCAAGCATCCACACAGACACCTGCTCACTCGCCCTCCCCCTCCAGAGGCACAGGGGAGAAAAACAGGGAGAGAAGATTATTCACGGATCAAGAGAGATAGGGTTGTTACTTAACCCTTACTGATGTAGCCAAATCAGACTCAATTTTAGGTTAATTTTTTGCCAATTATACACAGAAGTACTAACTTGGTTACTAGGACACAAAACCAAAGAAACAAACATTTATACACTTGAAAGAACACATTTCCTCCCCATTCCCAGGCTCAACTGCACTCCAAACTCCGCTCCTCTCCCTGGAACATCAAGGCAGGTTACACTCAGACCCACCACGAGGCCACGGGCAGCAGGAGGCCGGGACTCCAGCCAGAACGCAGCGCCTTCCCTCTGCCTGTCCCTCCCTCTCACTTCTCTCTGCTCCAGCGTGGCTCCTCCAGACTGCAGGCCCTTCAGGTACACCCACTGACCTCCTTCCACAAAAAGCAGCCTTTCAGCCCCAACACCACCAAAACCTTCCACATACAAACATATTTGCAGAAGAGAAATGACAATTCATGCCTGAAATACCTGTTGGCTGTTTTCAATTACGTGTGTCTTCAGGAGATCAGAATTTAAGAACTGCAGAAGTCTGAGAAACATACAAATATGTAAATCTAACAGGAGAAATACACAAATACATAAATCTAACATAAATGCCAAAATAAAATGTAGCTTATGAATACCACCAATATTTCTAAGATGCCATGAAGTCATTCACTTAAAAATATTTCTGATGTATCACCTACATCAAGGAGGAAAAAACCCCAAACCCTTGAAGATGAAAGGAAAAAAACCCAGCATTTTGAAAAGAAAATTTAGTATTAGCTTTCAAGTATTTGAAAATAATCCCAAGGAATTTTTTTAACAAACGTTATTGCTGGATTCCTCAACTTCTGAAGAAAATCAGACTGAACTATAGTAAGAGATTTTCTTAACATTTCACAAAAGTGAAACAAGGTATCTTTGCATCAGTCAGAAACTGAATCTAGAAACGCTCCTTGGGTTTACTACACATGCATCAACTGACATACGGCATAGTAACTCCTGCACAAACCAATTCATAGCTGTACTTCCTTAAATTTGAAAACTTTATAAGTCACACTAACAAAAGCAACATAACGTGTTTAGTGCGCAGAAAAATACTTCCCCTTGTTGTCAAGTTATTGTCCAGAAAGAACTGCTATTTGCATTGTAGTATGGGTGAGGATCAGCAGCTTCAGTTTCTCTTCTTCCCAAAAGCATGTGTACACATCTTCTCTTACCCATCTTCTCTTACCCTCCACTCTTCTGGCTGCCCAAGAGTAACTGGCAACATACTACAGCTCCTAATTATCTGATTACATAACTACTTAAAATATTTAACACACTGCACCATACCTATCTGAGCAAACCGCTGTATTTTCCTTCAGAGGCAAACGTGGAATTGCTCCGACAATCTAGAAATAAAAAACAAACACATTTTTAGCATTAAAATAGTGCTAAAAAGAGTAAACTTAGAAAAATTATTTCTTTAGTGTATAAAGTTGAAAGTGGTTTTCTTACCTAACTCCAGGATTCTCCAAATATTTTTGAGAATTTTTGTTCAAATTCTAAGTTTGTTGGAATAAGGCAACAATTCTGATGACACAAAATTCAGAAAACTGTTCAACTTGTTGCTGAACAGTATTTTCTTCACTAAGAATCAAGAACGTGACAAGAACAATTGCCCACACAGAAGAAAAAATTAGTTCAGCGTATCTGAAGCTGGGAACTTGAACTCATACAAACACATACTCATTTTTAAAACAAAATCAAGAAAAATTGTGGGAAGTCTGCACACCACAGACAGGAGGGAAAACAAAGACGGTTTCCCAGCCACACACATGAACCGTCAACGACCATGAACTTAAATTGGATGCTGCAATGCTCCAGGGAATAAGCAGGAGCAGATACTGGATCCTGAGTCTCTCCAAACACGTCTGGTTCTGAACAAGGAACTTCCTAGCATTCATCTTTAGTCACCAGCAATCAACTGGCATGACTTGGTTAAAGACTCCAATCACTGAGGGGACTGGTAAAGGTAATCCAGCTGACTGTCTGCACATGGGTATAAAGGCAATTCTGCTCTGCTTCAGGAACAACCCATACTACCACTTTCATCACCATTCTTGCAAAAATATTTTAATATGGTATTACAGTTCAATTTCAGGAGTAGGTGTCATCTGTCAACTGTGAGGAGAGCAAAGAAAACTGTGTAGTGCAGTCAACTATCACCTTCATAAAATTATAGCAAAGTTGTGCAAAAGGAAGCAAAAACTTCTCAAGGACTGTGAAGTACATTTTATTTTCTGCAATTTAAAAAAGAAACTGAAGTAAAATGTTCAACTATCTGAAAAATTAGTGCAGTCCCCCAGATCTATTACACAGTCTTAAAACCAAGCTAGGTGACCACAGTATTCCTAATCTGTCCTATGTATGTTTTGTTTAGTTAATCTTTGACAACTTAGTACAAAATAACACACTTACAGAGACAGTACTTTCACTTAAGTCTGTGCTTGACCTTTTGTATGTCTCAAGAAAGGAACTGGAAACAACAGCAAGACCTGGAAAGATAGGCAAAAAATTCAACAACACATTTCTGATTATGTGAACACAAAAAAAGCCAGTATTCTAGTACTGTGAGTTGTGACTAATCTGTTTAGGTGTTTGTATCGTTTCCTAATGGCAAGCAGAACTACACAAAGAGAACTATTTTTTGGTTAAGATAACTAGGATGGAAGATGTAAAGTTGAATACTTTCTAAAAAACAGACAGACTTGAATCACTATAAATGAGACAACACATGGTAAACACTAGTTTTAAAGTTGCCTCTGTTCAAAAAAAAAAATCCCTTCAAATTCAAAAGAAAAGTAATGAATCACTGATCAATGTCATAAGTAATTTCAATAATATCTAATGCTATAAAGCCTATCAACAAATGCTTGGGTAACTCGCCCTCAAACCTTTGTCTAACATAGTAGAAAACCTTTATTGTATTCCTGCATCTGATTATCTGATGGGTCTTTGAGAAGCCCAATACATAAGCGTTGTTTGTTAAAAGAACACCATTTGATCCAACTGGTGGATTTGAACCAAGACAGTATGTTCATGTTCAATATATCCATTTAAAAGACACACAATGCGATGCACATAGGATTGTTTCCAACACATGTTTCCCACCTGTTTCAAGATTTGTTGATACCTTCTCCTGAAACAGCACTGGCCTGAAAGCAAGTGTAGGATTAACAATTTTGACTGGAAGAGACTCAATGTTTAATGACATTTGGTTCTCCTGATCATCTGCAGAACTCCCTGTATTCTCTTTAGCTTCCTCAAAACGAGCAAAGTTCTTTGCGACAAGATCATCATTAACGCATACCTAAAAAGATCAAGATCTTTATCGACCAGTATCAACAAGCAATCACTACCACATACTTCTTTAGAATTTATTTGAAGCTTTGAACAACAGCAGTAAGACACACACAGTATTAGTAAACACCTTCTGAACAATATTAACTCCAGAATGGGAAAGCCAGTCATGTTGTCCTGCATGTTCTCTAACCAGGTGGTAAGCAGTTGTCAGTTTCATGCTTCTGCCTCAAATTCTGTACTCAATTAACTTTTTCTACAAGCCCTAAATTTTTTAAAAAACTGTAAGTCAGCTGGTTTATTTCCTTTTGATTCTGTGCGCATCATGATCTGCCAGAAGAAAAAAAACAATACTAAACCTGAAACTTGTTAAGCTCCATTAGCTCAGAGATCAGTGACGCTAATGGCAACTGGGATTCTGAACAGAGAGAAGATACTCTAACACATACCTTCACAGTTATTGTCTATGGCAAAGACCACAGCTCCTGTTGTTAAAAACCCTGGTAAAACACTCCAAGTAGAAGCAGTATTCAAACCAACTGATCTGTATCTACCATACACTACACTTGCTTAAGCCTGACAGTAGCTACAGCAGAGATTTAGCAAAACCTATGCACATTGGCAAGCGGAACTAGCTGTTTCAGTTTTCCTTCCCCCTCCCCCCCAAACACTTGAGGACTCAGTCTTCTACAGAAATAAGCATGAGCTTCTATTTTTTTTCATAATATTATGTAACTGCCTTACTGAAACAGCTGAGTATGATACCACAAAAAGGTGCAAAAGTGCTCTAAATAATTCACAGTTGTCCATTTGAAGTACTTGCTGGACTTCACCTTCCAAGAAAAGGTTCACAAGGCAAAACTTGCTTGAATTGCTCCAGAAGAGTACAAGCAACAAACATAAACCAAAACCTTTTCTAAGTCAACGATTTAGCTTCTACTGTACCTGACAGAAATTAAAAAACTCACTTGCAAATAATGTTTTTCAGTCTTAAGCTAATCACAAAGTTAGAACTTAATAACAAAGTGTATGAGTTTGCAGACAGGAAAGCATCTTACCTTTTCATCTTTTATTGTCACATAAAGGAAAACATCAAATATATTATCTTCTACAGCACATAACTTGGCTTTCATTTGGGTAGCTGCTAAATATAGGAATAAGCACAAGTAAAAAAATTAAATCCTTAGCAAATTATCACTAATTTTTACTTGTACTTTCCAAGATATACAAAAACAGAAATCACAATAGAGTAACTAATACAAACGTACTCATTTCTAAATGAAAAAAGTAACAGGGCAATAAAAACTTAAAATTTCAAAAACAAAGTTGTCCTTAAGTCTTCAAAGGAAGATCCATCAGATTAACGACCTCTCCGCAGAAATGAGGCTTAGTTCTACTCTAAAAGTCTTAGTTTATCTTTTAGCCTCTGATAATCTGTAACAGAAATGCTGACTTCCTAAACCTGACATTTACCTTTCTTGAAAGAAGTTATATTTGCATAGCTTGATTAGGCTCTTCATTCAAGCAAACACAGCCAATGAAGTCTGTTAGTAACTTCTGAAGTGCTTCTGCATACACTTATGATGTGTTAAGCAATTAAAAAAGTCTGTATCACTACTTATGGTATAGTTTGCAAACACCTATGAAATTAGATTGTTAGTACTGCTCTCTGCTACACTTTACTTTGCATAGTGACATCAAAATGTACAGGGGTGAGGAAAAAAAAAAGGTAAATCATGAGAATTACTATGTGCCTGTTACTGTGTGCAATTATCAGCCTAAAGACCCTTTATTGCTTTCATAAACTCATCCTCTCCACTACAAATAGCTTTTATGTTGAGTTTGTTATACTTGTGAGTAAGCAGGTAGGTAGTTTTTTCAGGTAGAAGCATGTAAGCAAGAAGATGAGAAAATCTCAGTACAGACAACTGCTTTCCTATTAAGACCAAAACCTGTCTCATAACAAAAATAGAAGGCTGGATATGGAAAAGATCGGATGACTTAATGAAGCACCAAAAGCATAAACTCATAAACCAGATTTTGCCACCTCTGTACTAAACTACAAAAATACAGCTGTGACGGTGATTCAAAGATTTAAGCTAAATACACAGGAAGGCTCCAATGTTCAAAAGAACATTTTTTTACCCTGTTGAAGAGCCACATATCATCTAGTCACCTATCAAAATTTATGCAACACAGTACTCAAGATGCAGCTCCACAAATATTTTCACCTTACGCCATACAAAAATAACATTATATATTAAAAACAAAAGAAGCTACGTAACATTCTTGAATACTATCAAATACATAAACACAAGCATTACATTTCTCTTAACAGTTTCTTTTTCCCCAAACAGAAGTGTCATTTATGATTTTGGTTTTTTACTTACCCTTTAGAAGGTTTTGAAAATACTGAGTAGCAGCACTATCCCATCTTTTGGCTGGTCTATGAATGTAAACACAACACCACAATCTGTTACCCCATATCATCAAAATTAAACACATGTAATTTTGGAAAAAACTTTGGATGTATATGAAGAAATTATTCTGTCATTCCAAATCTTAAGAAGTGCACCAGATACATTAGTAAAACCTTAATGTAACTTCAGCCTTGACAATATTGCTTCAGTTCCTTGTTAAAATGAGCTGATGAAACATTACTGCATATTGCTTTGTCAACATATGATAGCTTACATCCAACATAAAACATGATGGTTAGAAACGAAACAGAGTAACCAAAAATGAAGAATGCACTTGTAGAACATATTAAACAGGTAGTGAGCAATTTGAATAAAGACTTAAACAGCAGAAAATCAAATTAACTCTTACTATGTTAATAGTTGTTCTGTCAGAAACTTCTGGGTGGAATACAGTTATTAAACTTTACTTACACTATTTTTGCAGTATCTTCACATAAGTCGACACGCAATGTCACTGGCTTTGTGCGATACAGTCTACACTTTTTAGCTCTATAGGGGATCTGCATAAATGCTTCCAGTGCAACTCGAATGCTTAAAAACAAAGTGTAAAATCTCATTTTACAGAGCAGATTTTATACTCTAGTCATCAGTCTCATACGCATTCCATTACTCTGCATCTGACAGCATCTTTCTTGCACAAGTTTGGTTCCCACCATGAAACACCCTGGAACTCATGTTTTATTTTTGTCTCCAAGGGAGTTGCTACCAGGAGCAATTAATGAACACATTTGCTCCAGACATGAATACCCTTCGTATTTACTCAAAATCTTTCTGACCCTTCTCCACTACAGTTCCAAGTATTTTCATGATAGTTGGCCCTCATACTACTGCATATACTACCTGACACTGCATACTCCATTTTTCAGTTATTACTTCTGTGTGAGAAACCAGGTGTAATTAGCATCAGCAAGAAGGAAATCTAATAAATACACTAATTTGCATTTGTACTCATTTTCATAAAATGAATTTATATTTAACACTCTAGTGATAACTTTATAAATCTTACCCTTTACACTTGGCTTGGTTGAAGGGTTTTAATAAGCAGCAAGACACCATATATAGCAAGGTTTTAAGATTCATATATTTATCACTTCTGTTTACTTTTTAAATTTTACAATGAAAAAGCAGTAAATCACACATTTACTTTAACTGTTTTAAAGTGAAGGCACTGTAAAGTTGTTTTCCAATATAGCAATTCTCAATTTAAAAACATTATTTAACTTGATACTTATTTTAAAGTCATATTTTCAAATTATATTTTAAATAAGCTCTCTTAATTTAAAAACCAAAACAAACTGCTAAAGCTTCTTGTCCTCAAAGCTGCATATTTTATTAGTGAAATGAATCTTAAGTCCAGATAAGGGCTGGAACAATTATTTTTCAGAACTCATTTTTCAAGATTTCAGAAACAGCAGGTTTCATAGTGTTTTTATTAAAACTCAGAACCTGAGAAAACTCACCTTTTTTTTTGCACCATGCCAGACTGTCAGCTCTTTGCAAAGTAGACAAGCTAGTAAACTGCAGTGGGAACAAACCCACGTATTGTTGTCTAGATGTCAAAAGCTGGGTCAGCAAGTGAAACCCTGCTTCCATATACACTTTGCAAGTGATCCCTGGTCATAATTTTTTACATTTGTATATATACTAATTTAATAAAGGAGGAATGTATACATCAATGTTAACTGGCAATCATACATTTCAGTCCTAAGAAGCTAACATTATTTAAATCTTTAAAAAACTCCAAAACCTACAACAGAAACAAACAGAACAAAGCCTGGTTTGCATCTACACTTGCAAGGGCCTATCATACGCCCAGCAGTTTCCCATGGATTCAATCTACATCTCAATTAAACCAAAGCCTTGTCACTGTGAATCTAAATAAATATTAATGCTATCTGCACGCATTAACTAACAAATATATTTCAGTGACAGTGTCAAAAAATCCAACACTTACTCATTTGATTTAACAATAATGTATTTGGCATAATCCACAAGAAAGCATTCTATCTGATAATCATGAGTACAAGACATGATTGACTTAATAACCGCTCTACACCAGCATTTAAGTTTCTCACTGAAAACCACACAAACCTGAAAAACAAAGAATAAAACAGCAGGTTCCTGTAAATGGAATAAA
This sequence comes from Apaloderma vittatum, assembly GCF_000703405.1. Lineage (NCBI taxonomy): Eukaryota > Metazoa > Chordata > Aves > Trogoniformes > Trogonidae > Apaloderma > Apaloderma vittatum. The sequence continues at coordinate 24,371 of NW_009723075.1, forward strand.
CTACACTCAAAAGATTTTTAGAGGCAATAATATAGTATTTTCTCAATTTTCTTTTCAAAATGCAAACAGTGCAATTTATGCAGTTATGAACTTTACAGATATGATAACATATACAGATGCCATTATCTACTTTTCTACACAGTAATATTACAAAAAGTTTAATGTCTATCTGAGATACTTCACCTCCAAGCCCACACAAACAACGCATTATTTCTCTCTACCTGCACAAGAGAGCAATGATTTTACCTGGCCTTCTTCTACCATTGGTGGTTTTACTTCATCTACATCTTGACAAGATTGGTCATAGAATTGATTCATTTCAGCATTCCGGTTCTTATACTCCATTTCACTGACTACGTAAGGTCCAAATTCTTTCAAGGTAACCCAAAAGCAACCTGGATCTTCAATCTGGGGCAAGGAGTAGATAACAGTAACAAATACTATGCTCCTGTTAAAATTATAGGATTTTTAGAGAACATCTAAGCAGCAAATGTAAAAATAAATCTCCTGTGAGTCACCATTATGGTGACTGATACTTAGCATGAATGTTAACCAACACCTTTCAACTTCAGACCATTAGCTCATTAAATGGCTTCTAGGCTTGCAAGTTTCTCTAGCTTTGCAACTAATGGCATGTGCTGTATAAAAGGTAGTAGCATTCAGCAAACACTAGGTAAAGTGCAAAGACGTAAAGCTTTTCACACTGTCCTAAAGTAGTATGTATAAAATACCTGAAACACAAAACAAATCCCACCAAAGGGCTTTTCTTCATGCTCAGAGAGTCTGCAAGACACTTTAAACAGGTGTTTCTGCTCAGCCTTTGTAATCTTTAAATCTCAGTCTCTCTGCTGATCTGGGTCTCCAGTAGCTGGGCATTAATCCCAGCGGAGAGCTGAACACCACAGAGGTGCTCTCTCACCCCCCTGCTGCGGGATGACCAAGATAAATGGAAGGCTGAACATGAGAAAAACTCAAGGGTTGACATAAAAACAGCCAAATAGGTAAAGCAAAATAAGGAAATGCCCTCTTTCCCACCGACAGACAGACATGTAGCCATTTCAGGGAAGACAGGGCTCCATCATGCATTAACACTGACTTGGGAAGATATATTTGGTAAGCACAGACATCCCCCTTTTCTCCTCCTTCCCTTGCAACTTTTATTGCTGAGCATGACATTAGATGGTATGGAATACCCCTTGGGTCAGCTGGCCTGGCTGTATTCTGGGAAAACGATTTTTCCACAGTCTTTTGGGGAATTCAGCAGAGTCTAGTACTGTACTACAGTCTATTTAAGACTTAGTTGCACATCTTCCACTTGACATATTTAGCTGCACCCCTACTGATCTCTTTAAAGGTGAGGCCCATATAAAATCTAAAAAAAAGATGACAAAACATGTATCATCCATATACGACCTCGCATGTGTAAGTAGATACTGCCAAACAGAAATATAGAGACATCATCTATTTTTATATCTGACTTCCAGAAAGTTGCATTTACATAAACAAGCAGCAATCCTTTAGACTTTTGGCAGTATACCTCTAACAACAAGATCTCCATGTTTCTCAGCTGGAATCTTCCTCAGCACTACTGTAAATGAAAAACAAACATTTCATTAACCACTTTTAAAGCCACCATTTGTTCTGATGCCTATTTATGAGCATACATCTAAAGCCAGCCTAGAGATTTTTGCTACTGTCCTCAGGAGTATCAGTCTAGGCAGCTGATTTACACATACCAAAGGGTTCAAACCATCTTTCTTAATGAGGCATTGTATTAAAGCCAATTAAGATTTGTCATCAATGCTTATTTACATATAACCACATCAGTTTTTAGTACGACACATATCTGCTACCCTCAAGCTACTTACATTCAAGGACCAATAGAATCAGCCAACTGCAGACAAAGGCTGCTACAATCTATCTACATGACCAAATGGACAGAAACACCTGTGGAAAAGGATTACATAATTAAAAAAATACGCTAAAACCAAAACAGCCTAAGACAAAAGAAAAGTCCCAACCTTTGTAGCCAATATTAACATAACAGAGATTTTTACCAGTATTTCACATTACATCCACCTGCAATGGGACATATTGAACTTAAGAACTACAACAGAATAATATATTATCTATAGACTTAAGTAGTTTGTATTTGATTTTAGCACAAACCAGGACAGTGTCTAGCCTCTTCCTTGAAAGAACTCACATTGGAAGTAGATGCCTAATAAAATTTTTCAGAAGAGGAAAGTCAAGACTTTGGCTTTCCAATTCCAAAGCCAAGGTTGAATGAAGAAGTGCTGAAATAAGAGGCAATACAGCTACACTGTGGTTGTAACTACCAATATGCTTGGCTAGGAGGTGGTCCGAATTATTTACAGTTTAACACTCCAATAAAACAGCTGAAACTATTTTATAAGCCTTGCCTAGCATCATATGATACAAGCACACCATCCAGGTTACACATAAGCCTTAAACACTGCATTAAGATGTGCTACAACGTGGGACACATATTGCTGCCTTAGGCACTTAGGAAAAAAAAATAAATCCCTTTTATTTCAGGAATAACATACAAGAGGCATAAACAACCTCTCCCAAACTCTCAGCCTCAGAAGTGCAAAACCTATAAATGACCTACAAAAGTACAAGGGACACCCACATAAAAGGCTCTTCTAATACATTCACAAGACCAACACACTCGCCTCACTAACAACTCTCTAAGAACACAAAGGATTGCTCCAACGCCGTACCTCACGCTAAGGATGTTCACCCTGTAAAGATGCAAGAGATCACTAAAGCCCTTGTCCCTAACGCCCACCACCAGGAAAAGGAGAAGACAAGGGGCTCCTCCACAGCCACCCCAGCCCGACACACACGCGCTCCCGGGCCCCTCCCTCCGGCCCGTCCTGCTCGGGGCATGAAGGCCGCACCCAGGGGGCACCGCTCAAGGACAGCGCACGGCACATCGCAGAAAGCTCCCAGCAAACTAGGGCGCTTCTCTTGCTTTATTCCCCCCCGGCTTCCTTCGCGTTCTGCCTTATTTTGACGCCCTTCCTCGTAAAAA
>NW_009723076.1:0-3904 GCF_000703405.1 Apaloderma vittatum
GGCTTTGCCAGCCCCAACAATTCTGTGATTCCTGGACGGGCACGGATGTCCTTCACAGAGGTGCAAAGAGACCTCGTGGTGGAGGAGCAAGCCCTGGCAAGATGGGCATGTAAAAACACCAGCTCACCTCCAGCCGGCATCTCCAGCCAAGAGAGACCTTTTGGGGTAAAATGTTACTGTCTGATGGCGATGCCCAAAATGCAAAGCCACCAGGAGAGCAGATGGCTCCAAAGCCAGATCTTCTTGGCCTGTGGCAAAACATTTGGGTGGACTCCAGGATCCTCAAGGTCTTTTCCAACTGAAACCATTCTACAGTTCTATGATTTTGGAAAAGCCGCCTTCAGAGCGACTATGGAGAATATGAAGACATTGGGAGAGGTCATTGCCGTGGTGAAATTTGCCATTTTTAAGTTTGAGGTTTTTTTGGTGTAGAGGGTGCAATTCTGGTGTTGGTGTAGGAGTGAGGTTTGTGCCAGCAGGTTCTTGCAAGCTGAGATGGATGGATGGATGGATGGATGGATGGCGTGGGGTAAAAATGGACACAGGTCCTTAACCAGTGGGTGTTATAGGAGGTCTCCTTTGTCCTCTGCAGGCACCCACTGTTCCCGCTGCTGACTCTGCTCTTTGAGAAGTGCGAGCAGGCGACGCAGGGCTCTGAGTGCATCACCTCGGCCAGCTTCGATGTCGACATCGAGAATTTCGTCCACCAGCAGGAGCAGGAGCACAAGCCCTTCTTCAGCGATGACCCTGAGCTGGACAACCTGGTAGAGGCAGCAGGGGGCTTGGCAGATGGTTTTTGGGGGGCGGGGAGAACGTAGGGGTTGAGGACCAAATTATGAAGATCCACCATGTTGGGCAACAATGTCTCTGGGCTCCGTTGGTAGCGTTGGCCATCTTGGTGATGTTCTTTGTAGACCATGGGAAATCTTCTCCAGGACTTTCTCTGAGAAACATCCCCAAATCTCCTCGTTTTGCCCAGGAAGCCTCCACATGTGGTCTTCGCGGCAAATGTGTGGGTAGACAGGTCCATAGCACCACCCTGGTGCACCCTCCCAGAGTTCCATGAGCAGATTTTTTAAGGTGAAAAGAGGCAATTTCACCCACCACTGATGATGCAAAGAGCAAAACACCTTCCCCAAGGCCTTGGAATATCCCCTGGGCCTGTGGCAGATCTCAAGGAGGTGATTTTATCCAAAGACCTGTCGTGAAGGGAAGAAGAATGGGCGAGTTCAAGTTCCAAGTGGAAAAACTGCCGCTCTCCTAGAGAAAGCAAGAAAGTTCGAAGACGGATTGAAATCCCGCGTCGCTCGTGCCTGGTTTCAGCTCATGGAGGAAACTTTGGCGACATCCCTAAAGCAAGAGGGGCGTAGCAGCCTGTGGCAAGCCCTCCAAGAAAATTGTCCCAGCTGCAGATCGCTAAACCCATTCCCCAGTGTCTTACAGCCAAGAAGGGAAAATCGTCCTGGGAAAAGGAACTGAAAAAACCCCAAACCAAACCAATTTTTTGAGTATTTCAGTTGTGCAACTGAGCACACATTAAGCGTTGAGGTGCACCAAACCCCCCGCCCCCAACTCATCACGTTAAATTGTGTAAAAGTGGGCGTGACGACTCAGCAAGAGGAGGGAGATGGAGCTAGAAATTAAAATTTTGGGGTAGGGAAATCTATTTCTACATGTATTGAGGCGAAACATCTCCAGCCAAGTGGTCGCTGCAGGAGCTGTGTCCTCAGAGGCTATTTTTTTTGATGGTTTCTTAAAAAATCCCTACGTCGATCATGCTTTTTGAGCATGATTTGGAGCAAATTGTGTGGCCGAGTTGAGATTTGGCTGTGGGTGGTTGCGCTGATCCCATGACTGGATATATTCACATTCCGATATACATATATATATGTGTCCTTGCCCTATTTCTAGGCCATAATTATATGTATATCGTCTACCCAGTGCCCATCACTTCTCCAAAAGCCCTCCGCGCAGTTGGCTTCCATCAAGACAGAGGAGATGGCGAACGTGACGCCGAAGAAGGGCTGTTCTGCTTGGCGGTGACACAATTTTGGATGGAGAAACCCCCTTGCCGTGCTCAAAACTCACCATTTCAAACCATTCCCGCGCTGCCACTTGTCCTTTTTTTTGTATTTTTTGGGTTGGTTTTTTCTTTCTTTTTTTTTCCGCGCCACCGATTCCCGGGAAATCGGCAAAGCGGGGACTGAGCAGGCCGGCACCATTCGCCATCATTAGAATAAGAGTCATGTCTTCCTTGCCGGCGAGATGCACGTAATTAGAAATTAGAAAAAGGTCAGATCTCGCCATTATCAACTCAATCAGCCGCCGAGTGCCACACAGTCAATTAATTCAGCATCTGTATTTTTTACGACCCCGCGCACGTCCGCCGTCGGACTGTAACTCTTTATCCGGACAGATATACGACGCAGCGGAGCAGGGACATAAAATGAGACCCTAAGCAAATGAGCTGAGATAATTGAGAGATTTATTTTTTCGGCGGCGATGTGTCAGGGCTTCTTGCCTTTGCCCTTGAGTGGTGACTTTCATGGCCGCCGAGCCCCGGGAAGGTGCGCAGAGCCCCGGCACGAAGCCTCCACCTCATCTCCGCGCCGCTGGCGGAGGGGAAAGAAGGGAAAAAAGGCTGAAAAGAAGAAAAAAAAAACAACAATAAGGGAGAAAAAGGCCAGAAGGGTAAAAGGGGAATAAGGCCAAATGAAGGGAAAAAAGTCGAAAAAAGAAGGAAAAAGGGAATGAAAGGGAAAGGAATGGAGAAAAAAAAGGGGGAGATGTCCAAAGAAAGAAAAAAATGAAAAGGAATGGAAGAAAAAGGCAAAAAGAGGCCATAAAGAAGAAACAAACAAAGCTGGAAAAGGTCGTAAAGAAGAGGGGGAAAAAGGCTGAGGAAAGGGGAAATGAAAAGAGAAAAAAAAGCCAAGTGAAGGAAGACAGAAAGAGGGGGAAAGGGTCCAAAAAAAAGAAAAAAGAAAGGAGAGTAAAAGAAGTAACTAAACGAAAAAGAGGTCAAAAAAAGGAAATGAGAAGCCTGGAAAAGGCCAGAAAAAAAGAAGAGGGGAAAAAGACCAAGAAAAGAAAAAAAGAAAAGGGAAAAAAGCCATATGAAGGGGAAAAAGGACAAAAAAAAAGAAAGAAAGAAAAGAGAGTGAAAAAAAACAAGAAAAGGAGGCCATAAAGAAAAAAAAATACAAACCTGGAAAAGGCCAAAAAAAGGAAAAGGAATAAAGGCCAAATGAAGAAAAAGAAGAGGGAAAAAAGGCCAAGATAAGAAAAACGGGGAAAAAAGCCAAATGAAGGGGAAAAAAAAGGGAAAAAAGGCCGAAAAAAGCAAAAAAGAAAAAAAGAAAAGGTAACAAAAGCCAAGGGAAGGGGAAAAAAGGGAAAAATGGTCAAAAATAGAAAAGCAAGAGAAAGGAATAAAAAGAAAAAAGCCAAAAGAGGCCAAAAAAAATAAATCTCCAAAAGTTAAAAAAAAAGACAAGGGAAAAAAGGGCAAGAAAACAACAGGGAAAAGGGAAAAAAAAGCCAAATGAAGGAAAAATAAGGGGGAAAAGGTCAAAAAAAGAAAAAGGAATGAAAGCCAAATGAAGAGGAAAAAGGGAAAAAAGGTTAAAAGAAGACAAAAAGACGAGGGAACAGAAGCCAAATGAAGGGAAAAAAAAGCAAAAAAGGCCAAAAAAATGGAAAAGACCAAAAAAAGGAAAAAAATGAGGAGAATAAAAGTGGAAAAAAGCAAGAAAAAAGAAGGGGAAAATCATCAAAAACCGAAAAAAAGAACAGAAAGAAGAAGGCCCGAAGGATAAAAGGGAAAAACCAAATAAAGAAAAAGAAAAAAGGAGGGAAAAGGCCAAATAAAGGTAAAAAAAGAAAAAAAAAAGAAAAAAAAAAA
>NW_009723077.1:0-652 GCF_000703405.1 Apaloderma vittatum
ATTATTTAATTATTAAAAATATATTTATTTTGGATCAGCGCTCTAGAAGATTGTTCAAATTCCCCTCAGATTTTTGTTCAATTTGGGGAAATATTTTTTCTTTTTTTTCTTTTTGAGGGGGGAGGGGAGAGGGATTTAACGACCCCGAGGGATCCGACCATTCGACATCCAAATTTGGGTCGTTCCACCAGGTTCGACACGTCCATCGGCCCCTTGGTCTACTCCGACCAGTTCCTGCAGCTCTCCATCAAGCTGCCCAGCGCCAACATCTACGGCGTGGGCGAGCAGGTCCATAAGCAATACCGCCATGACGTCAACTGGAAGACCTGGCCAATCTTCAACAGGGACACGGCCCCTTCCGGCGTAAGAGCTTGTTTTGTTGTGTTTTCCTCATTTTTTTCGGGTAAATTTTGGAATGAGAGAAGCATAAAATGAGTTGGAAGGGATCTCTGAAGTTCATTCAGTCCAACCTGCCTTCCATGAGCAGGAACATCTTCCAGCAGATGAGGTTGCTCCAGGCTCCATCCAATCTGGCCTGGAACATGGTTGAGTTGGAAGAGACCTTTGAAGGTTTGGAACGGTTTCAAACATGGAGTGGGTTGGATTTGGAGGAGATCTGCAAAGATCCATCTACTCCAACTTCCCTTCCATG
>NW_009723077.1:683-1529 GCF_000703405.1 Apaloderma vittatum
TTCCCAAGCTCCAATCCAACCTGGAACATTTCCAGCCATGGAATGGGTTGGGTTTGGAGGAGATCTGTGAAGGTACATCTAGTCCAACCACTTCCATGAGTAGGGACACCTTTGAGAAGATCAGGTTGCTCCAGGCTCCGCCCAACTTGGCCTTGAACACTTCCAGTGTTGGAATGGGTTGGGTTTGGAGGAGATCTGTGAAGGTCCATCTAGTCCAGCCTCCCTTTCCATGAGCAGGAACATCTCCCAGTAGACCAGGTTGCTCCAGGCTCCATCCAACCTGGAACACTTCCAGCCATGGAATATGTTGGGTTTGGAGGAGATCTGTGAAGGTCCATCTAGTCCAGCCTCCCTTTCCATGAGCAGGAACATCTCCCAGTAGACCAGGTTGCTCCAGGCTCCATCCAACCTGGAACACTTCCAGCCATGGAATATGTTGGGTTTGGAGGAGATCTGTGAAGGTCCATCTAGTCCAGCCTCCCTTTCCATGAGCAGGAACATCTCCCAGTAGACCAGGTTGCTCCAGGCTCCATCCAACCTGGAACACTTCCAGCCATGGAATATGTTGGGTTTGGAGGAGATCTGTGAAGGTACATCTAGTCCAACCACTTCCATGAGTAGGGACACCTTTGAGAAGATCAGGTTGCTCCAGGCTCCGCCCAACTTGGCCTTGAACACTTCCAGTGTTGGAATGGGTTGGGTTTGGAGGAGATCTGTGAAGGTCCATCTAGTCCAGCCTCCCTTTCCATGAGCAGGAACATCTCCCAGTAGACCAGGTTGCTCCAGGCTCCATCCAACCTGGAACACTTCCAGCCATGGAATATGTTGGGTTTGGAGGAGATCTGT
>NW_009723078.1:0-1642 GCF_000703405.1 Apaloderma vittatum
GAGGTCTTTTCCAGCCTCAACAGTTCTGTGAGTCTGTTACTTGGTGGAGGGAGTTGCACCATAAGTGACCCTTATCTGTAGGATACCGCTTAGATGACAGGATTAAAAGAAAATACATGAGAGCTGTGTGGTTCAGAACAATTAAATTACACTGGCAACAATGGGGGGGAAAGTAGAGAGTGAGACTAGCAAGAGTTAAAACTAAAGGCGCTTGGACTATTTTGTTTAAAAGGGACTTTCAACAAACCACCCTCCAGTCTGTGATCCAGACAAGGACCAGTTACAAAGCTATTTAGACCATAAGAGGCCAAAACATTATGCGTGCACAACCAAACCACAGTCCTTTGCATCACTTTTCTTTCAAACAAGCTGTTTCCCTGTTGTGTTGCTGATCCCAGCTTTCTAATAAACCACAGCTGAAAGAAAACAGCTGAATACAATAGTGTTATAAACGCTCAGAGTCCAATAGGTTAATTTATAAATTTATTTGTAAAATGTTACAATAAAAAGGTGAAAAGGGCAATAAGCAAACAGCGCTGGGTGTGCCAGGAAGCCTCTGCTCTACCAACAGCAGCGCCGGAGTTCGGAATCTTCTCTCTTTTATATTGTAGCCCTTGGGAAAACTATGCAAAGCTAGCAGTTGAGGGGGGGTTGCTCCTTCCTCTGGGGTCGTTGGGAGGAAGTTCTGCAAAACTTGCTAAAGCAATATATAATAGTCGCAGACATTCAAACTAATTACACGTCCTGTTTTTAGTTTTTGTCTTTTCTATGCCTGATAAGGAAATTGTAAATTTTCAAGGCTCACTGAGACAATCTCCTCTACAGATTGTGTTCAAAGCCCACCTGTAGTTGCTGCATCAGCATTCTTGATACTGTATCTTTTTGACACGAATCACACTTATATTTCTCACAATAGCATAAGGCATTAATAAATATTCCCCATAGCGGTGGAAGTTGAATTTAAAACTTAACAAAAATCCAAACCAACAAAGGGAAGTCACCTCCTTAAACTGGTAAAATAAGATGGTTCTAATGCCTTGATTTTAAAAATTCTTTTCTGTTACATGCTTGCTTTCACTTAAATTACTGAAGTGATGCAGCTTATTTTCTTCTCCCATAGGAAGCTTGCCAGGAGCGTTGAAACAGCAGGGTAAATCAAGTTTCTCTCTCACAACTGCACAGGAAAAGCTTGTAAAGACAATTCAAATCCAGGGTGCAAAAATATGTTTGTGGAGCAGATGCTCGTTGCATGCGTCTACCTATTGATGCAGACAGATTGCGTGGAGGACTATGAGCCGTTGCTTTGCTGAGGGAAGTAATCTCCAAGCCCTGGCAGGAGCATCGGCAAACCCGAGTGATCCGAGGCTGAGGGCCGAACACCAGGGGGACACGTGCGACACGCTCCGCCTCCTCCTTTTGCAATCCGGCCTCGCAAATATAAACCTAGGTAGGATTTATATGCGTACCCGTACTTATAAACACTCCAGCCCTGAGCATTTCCCTGGCTCGTAAGCCTCACACTTCGTTCCAAACCAACCCAACCCAAGGCATCACAGCCCTGCCCGTAGCGGCGGACGGTGCTGCCTTGGAGCAGGACGCGGCCGTGCCCGCGGGGAGCGGGCGGAGGCCGAGTCGTGGCCCA
>NW_009723079.1:0-5990 GCF_000703405.1 Apaloderma vittatum
TCTTTTCTTCAGTTAACACAGTCTCTTACATTATGCTCAGTAAAAAACAGCACACAAATGCATGTTAGAGTTACTTAAAGGTTTCTAGATTGAAAATGACACAATTACTTCAGTGCTACCCAGGCAAATAACTAATCTGACCTGAACTTGAAGGCCAGCTAACTTGATACCTTTTTGTGATGCAGAAGCATATCACCTTTGCTTACCAAAAGCAAGCACAGTGCCACGCTGAGCTTTGTGGACCTACGTTCCTGTGTAGATTTCATCCAAGCAGACCTAACATGACAGTGGTTTATGCAATTAGGATATGCAAGTAAATTTTGAAATGCAAGAAAACTTCCACCCTGAACTAGGCATCTGCATGGGGTTGAAATTCGTAGCCTGGTACCTGTCACATGGATGGATGTATAAAAGTCTGTGATCCCTTTTGAGCATGGATAATTGAAAAAAAAAAAACATCAGAGCAAAAAAGAGATGGAGATAGTCTGTATGCATTTGCATAATACTTTGGTTTGGGTCATCTGAAGAATAAGTCTTGGACTCCCAGGCTCAAGGATTTTGTCATCCTTTATTTCTGGCTTGAGAAAGGAATAAGAGTTGCTTTGGCATGGCAGAATACAGTGTTTCTAAAGCTAAAGAAAGAGTGAATGCCAGGAATGTCCCTCTTTTGAGACGGTATCCTACATCTTCTGCTGTTAAGTACAGTGAAATCCAAACCAAATGTACTTCTTCCCAGACAATTGGTTTTTTCCCCTCTCAATGACTGGAGGTAGCTGATAGGAATTTGGATAAACATGTGAACTTTTTAATAAATCTGGCACATTGAAAGATATTTTAGAGACTGAAGGGATGATATAATCATAGCTGTAATATTACATTTCTCTGCAGTAAATGGTTCATGTCTTCTACTTTCATCTGTGCAGAAAATTTATGTCAGTTTAAGTGAAGAACTCATTTGTAGTTGAAAGTAAAATAAAGCTGAAATAAATGGCTAGTAAATTGTAATAGTCACTTACAGAAAGTAAAACAGACTTTTCTAAATGGAAAATATTTTGTTCCAATAATATTCAGAAGGTTCAGCACCATAAGGTTGACTGCTTTACCAGGGGCTAAAGCGTAATCTAGCCATCTCTGTTTCATTGTAAACTGGTTCATTGGTGGAGTGATCGAGATGCATCATATAAATGTAGATTTGGTTGTCTTCCAGCTTTCATTATTTCTGATTAGAGAGCTCCTCTTGGGGCCTTTCTGAGTTTTGTAGAAACTTAGCAGACGAATACAGGCAAAACTGCAGTGGGAATAAGTAATAAAACGTAATTCCTCTGATTACATAAACAGTTTGGTAAGAAATGAGTGGCCACGTGTATTGATGATCACTGATCAGCTGCTAGTTCTTTTCTTTTTCTTTTCTCCCACAGATCATCAATTTATTCCCTGTTCTGTCTCATAGTTATGATCATTAATCAGGTGTAAATTCCTGAAAAATATGGTCCCATCAAACTCTACAGCAAAACTCTGCAGATGCTTGTGGATCAGAATTTTGTGTTCAGGCACATGCAGAACCATGTTTTAGCATGAGAAAGAAATACCGAGTTGGACTGTTGAAAAAAAAATCCATTGGATAATTTGCATGTTCCCTCACAACCTAGAAGCTAACAATACTGTGTAAATCAAATAAATGATAAATTAAAATTTAGAAACATTTAGTTTACTAGCACCACAAAAATACATAAACCCCCGTAACTTTTTTATTAGTAAAAGGAATAAGCTACTAAACAGTGCACGCTCATGTCAAACACCTGGTCTAGTCATCTAATTTATTCCTGATCTTCAAATGTCAGTTCTATATGCTTTCATCTTAAATATAATGTGTTCTGCACCTGATATCTGTAGGCATAATTTCTGAATGTGAACCACTGAATCTCTTTCAAACTGAAACTACCTGAAGAAAGAGATTTTCCTATGATGAATTAGCAACTCTGGAAAGTTAATGATAATTCATTAAATGTGAAATTGTATATGCAGTGCTGCTGTTTTCAATTTCTGTAAGTTTTTATTCATAAAATTACAGAAAACTTTATACAGCTAACTAAGTACGTACTGGAAACTCAGATTTTGTTGCAAGAACACATTTTCTGTTTTGGAAAGCAGCTTCATAGTCAAAAAGTATTAGAAGCAGTGGAAGAACTGATGTTCTTGCTTAGATTTTCTAACATGTTAAATTGTAATCCCTAATTGAAACTTCTTCTGTTTTGAGGGCATTCATAATTTGTCTTTCTCTCCTGCACTGATTTTCTCATGTCCAACTCGAGGTTAATTCACACTCTAATCATGTCCTCAGTGGATATGTTAATAGGTTGTTCATATTTAGCAGTAGACATTAAAAAAAGAATTAAAGAACTTTCTAGACTTGATAGCATTATTTCTCTATCAAATTTGTTAGGCTTTGGACAACGGGTTCTAATGTTGATTGGGAGTTGACAGATACACTCAGGATTATTACAGCAAACTCTTAGAGAAACTGCCAGAATATCGCTAAAGTGAGAACAATGTGCAAATTGCAGTAAGATTAAGTTTTTCTGAAGTGTTTGCCTGAACTGGAATTAATTAGTAAAACTGATTTATGGTTCTTCAAACTGAATAATGGGTTCTTCATGAGTAGTGTTCCTGTGGAGCCATACTGTCTGCTTGACGGCCCTGATGTCTAGCTGGCGTGAAAAACCTCGCGAACTGAGCACTGTGGTAAGCCACCATCTCTCCAGCCCCGGACCTTCCACACCTGCAAAACGCTTCCAGCTGCTCACTGAAAACAGTAGATACGTGCAGGCATGTGGCATCCCACCGGGCTCTGGCTATGCCTTGCCACCACAATCGCAACATAATTGTCGACACAGCAAATATGTTCTTTCGGAAGGTTTCAGGATGGCCCTCAAAATGCACTGAAATCAATGGGATTATTGTAGCCAATAAATCCCAGCTGTGACATTTCCTGAGGTGTTCCAAATTACAGATGAGGGGTTTTTTTTCTGTGTCATTTCTGCTCTTCCCTCCATCAGGAAGCAGATGTTTTCAGGCAATCAAGAAAATATTTTAGGTATTTAAAAGTGCATTATGTCGCACTGAAATTTTAAACTGTCAGTGTATGAAAGCAGAGCTGAAAATGTGGTTATCATTTGAAGAATAATCTGAGTCTGGCCTCTTCTAAAGGGAGGAAAGAATGCAGTTACTATTCCTGCGACTCTTAAATTTAACACAAGTATACAGAATATAGCCCCAAATAAAATCAATTTAAAAAGCGGAATTTATTCTTCTACCATTTCCATGTTTGTTAAAAATATATAGTTTTTTACAAACAACAAAAATGTTGATGGATCTTGTTGTTTCCAAAGCATGTACACATTTCCCTAAGGAGTACCAAAGATGGAAGTATTCAGGAATAGAATAGATTTTAAATCATTCTCCAAATGACAAATCAAAGTTTAAAGCAACTATGGAACAGCTGAAGGTTATCTCCAATCAACCTTGTCTGTGAAAAAGTGATTAAATCTCTGACATAAACTCTTAAATCTCCTTGGAAATGTAGAGCTGGATACACACCAAACCACATGAAAAACACTTACTGTTTATTTTCAAACAATTAATACACATTGACTTGAGTTAATAATTACATTCACTCAAGTATTTCTGACTTCTCACAGTAATGAAGTTTATCATCACAAGAAAGGTTGAGTAAAGAATTGATTCCTCTTCATTTATTAGACAAGTTGCAAAATAATAATAAAAAAACAGGTTGACTGAAATATTTATGTGACAATAATTGAAAATTCCACTGATTTTAAGGTTCATACTGTGTTTAACTGTTGCGTTTTTTTTAAAAGGGGACATTTTGAAGTGACAAGTTGAAATATTTTTCATATGTTTTAAAAGGCAGCTCTTCTCAAATAATTATTTTTTACTTTATAATACAACTTTTCATATAAAATAATCTAAAATCAGAAAAATATATAAGATTGCAATAAAATGTTTTTTATGAATAGTGTATCATTAAAGATATAAAAGGTATGTATAGTCAACAGATGATATATAATCAGTTAATCGTATCTAGTCAGTAGGCTAGAGATTCTGCAGCATTTTACTCAACTTCACTCAGAGCCTACCTGACGGACAGTTAAAGAAATAACAGTTTCTACTTTACAGATGGAAAAATTAAATACAAAATTGATTATCTTATTCCAAATTTGATGATATGCCAGTTAACATCATCTGGTTTGCTACATTAGTTGATCATCTTTAAATTTTCAGAATATACAAAAAAAATCCAAAATGACAGACACACCAAAGCCCAAACCAGAAATAAAATAATTGAAAACCCCAACAACAAGGAAAAAAAACCAACACACCCAAGACCAAACCCAAAGTCTTCCATTTACAGTACTGGATTTGGTATTGCCAAATAAAAATAGAGGGAAGATCAGTGCACATGGACATCTGAGAAACTTGCAATTTTATTTCCTATCTTACCCATTATGAAAAGTTTCAGATCAGTATCTGCAGCAGAGCAGGTGAACATACTCATTTTAATTGTGGCAGCTGGGAAAAAGGTGAATTGCTCAAAGGCACTCACCTACGCTTATATTTGATGCTAATTAATTTACCCAGTGAGCAAAAAGTTTTTATGCTTGGTGGCCAAGCATTTGCTGTGTAGGGAGAGCAGTGCAAGCAACAGTCAGACTTGTTGGTCCCACCTGTGGTGCTGGGCAAACCTCTTCCAGCCTCTTCAGGCTGATGTAGCAACAGCCCTTAATGGTGCATAATTGTGCTCTACTTGGGATTATTCACCTAACATTTTGAAAAAAAAAAAATGCACACAGGAGCCTCATTAAGATTTCCTTTATTTGTCTCAGTAGTTATTGACTCCGTTCCACTTTATGATGTTGTAAATCATTTTTCACACGTTAGTGTGAAACAGCTTGGAAAGGAAAATCAAGAGTTGTTCCATTTCTGGAAAACGAACAATATTATTTCTCTCTAAATGAGCAGGAAGGCTTTCACACATTGATCCAAACTTCTGTATGTCTCACCTAATATTACTGTATGTATAAAACCAGGAAGGCAATACATTCCTAATCTACAGTGGACTGATACAGAGCTGCCCATCCAAAGCAGGCACTATCCACAAATGATCACCTTGCTCAAGATGTTACGGTTTTAATGGGCATGAGGCACGCCCGTCAGAGAGATGCCTGAGATCCTTTTCAGTCTCAAACAGATAAATCATGCATGTGCAAAAGACTACATCATGTGTAAACCAGATGAGTCCTAAAAAAAAATACACAGATTTGTTTATTCAGGCTTTATGCACAAGGACGTAGTTGCTACATTTTGGGACTGGTGAACAGCTGGAAGAGCAGCTGGATGCCACAGACATATGGGGAAAGAACAATTTCATATGGGTTTTTTTATAACACACAGGGTTCAGCTGTGTGTTAGATGTGTTGGACGGGACATCTGAACTTTAGGACCAGTAAGGGGATTGGGACTGAGGACTGGCCTCTTTGGGTGCCTTTAAATGTTACTGTGCATTTCATCAGCAACTTCTCACTATTTTCAGTAACCTCATCTGGGCTATTCGTGTGAATAACGTGAGCAGGCTACCACCCTAACTTGATTAGTTTGCACCTTCAAGGTAATTAGCTCCTTATGTTCCTTTGCTAGAGGCAATCTGTGTTATATACCAGGCAGCTACACAGTTGTCTTCCCTTCTGTCTGTACCTCCTTTTAGGTTACTCGGGAAGGTAAATTGTGCTCTAGAATTATGGCTGCTTTGCTCTGCAAAGAAATAGGTTAATGAAAGTACACTTTTAGGGGAGGAAAAAAAAAGAGATACCTAAAGAATGAATAAGGACAGCTATGAGTCTGTTTGCTCATGCTTGTAATTTTTGAAATTTTTTTTTTCCAATATCTCCTTCCTTTTTCATTGGTAATGGCTG
>NW_009723080.1:0-10866 GCF_000703405.1 Apaloderma vittatum
CCATAAAAGGAACAGCACAATGTTTAATAGCGTAATTTTCAAGCTCTGGACTAATCATACAGTAATTAAATCAAAAAGAAGACAACGTAACCTGGGCATTCATCGCCAGCCATCGCTTCGTTCTTCCAGCCTTGCATTAATGGCACAAAAGATACTACCTGTTCCCACCACCATCAGCTTGATGTATTCGTTAATCTCCGTGCAATCCTCCAGCAGCTACGCTGAGCTCAGCTCCCCACTTTGCACCCAGGTTACGGCTGGAATAACGCCCAGCAATGGGGTGGGAAGCCTGAGGAGCAGGCTGTGCTCTCAGAAATGGAGAAGGCAACGAGAGCCCTTGGGGCTGCGACGGCCGCTCTCCTGCCTCCTGTGGGTATTCACACCTTCCTCTTGACTTACAGCAGGCGTTCCTTTAAATGGATTCAAAAATGCCAACCCAAGGAGAAAGGTCCATCAAAGACACTAAAGCAAAGAGAGCCTCAGTCAGGAGAGTCCTAAGCTGCTGATTCCTGGAGGTGACTGTCCCCCTGTGCTCGGCACTGGGGAGGTCTCACCTTGAGTGTTGTGTCCAGTTCTGGGCACCTCAATCCAAGAGAGATCTCGAAGTGCTGGAGCGAGTGCAGAGGAGGGCAACGGAGCTGGGGAAGGGCCTGGAGAATAAATCTGATGAGGAGCGACTGCATGGAGAGCGACGGAAGGAGCTGGGCCTGTTGAGTGTGAAGAAGAGGAGGCTGAGGGGAGACCTCCTCACTCTCTGCAACTGCCTGACAGGATGTTGTAGAGCATTTGGGGCTGGTCTCTTCTCACGGGTAATGAGCGATAGAACCAGAGGGAATGGCTGCAGAGGAGGGTTACACTGGACATTAGGAAAAAACTTTTCCCAGAAAGAGCAGTGAGAGCTTGGCACAGGCTGGCCCGGGGGGGGGGGGGGGGCCCCCCCCCTGTTTAAAGGTCGTTGAGATGTGGTGTTGGGGAGATGGTTTAGGGGTGAGCTTTGCAGAGTAGGATTAATGGTTGGGCTCGATGACCCTAAGGGTCTTTTCCAACCTGAATGATTCTAAATGTAGAGGAAAGATCTGCTGTTTCTTTTTGTCAGGGCATCTGATTTGGCAGCTGTTAGAGGAAGGAGCTGTTAGCCAGAAAGACAACGCTGGCCAAACATGAACGCATGCACAGGTATCTTCGGAGCCCTTGTCTGAGTCCAAGGGTTATTCGCTTGTCCCTGTGCTGACACCTGTGTGGTGAAAAGCAGCCCCAGCGAGGTCCATGATAGAGCCTGAACCACATGATCCAATGCTGGCCTCTGTCGTGTGGAGCCTCCCTCTCTCACTATCCGATTCAGCTGCTATGAGTCAACCTCACTTAGAGGTCTTCTACTCTAACTTCCCAACGGTTGCTTGAATTTGAAAAGTCTGGTCAAAAGGAAAAAAAATCCCAGGACTAATACTCTGTATGAAAAAAAAATAATAATAAATGGCCCCTGAAGCTGAAGTATTGCCTTAAAATAAATAAGTGCTGCAGGAGTCCAAAAGCAAAATGGGCCCTGGATTCTGTTCTTTCTTCTCAAAGAGTTTATTTTAACCACCACCATGCCCAGCCAGTCCTCACCACACCAGAAGATACCCAGAAACCATCACTGCAGCAGAACATCCTGGGTGAGACTCGCTGCTCCCACCAGCAACACCACGTCCCGTCCCAAGGAGCATGGAGGGGAGAGCTGGATGTGAACTGGGCAGCCTGAGCCCCTCTTATTTTTATTTTAGATGGGAGCAAGGCAACTCAGCAGCAGTGACCTGAACTTCCGTGGGAGCCCAGAGCCTCTCTCCTTCATCCCTTAGACAGGATCATTGTCAACATGGCCCTGGTGAACCTCTTAACCCTGTTGCTACAAAGAGGTCCCAGCAGCAGTCCTCTCCTTTCCGAGCAAGAGAGTTTGCAGCGAGGAGGGTGCTGCATCCTCCTCTACACATATCACATGCTGAGGGTGATCAGCATCTGGTCAGTGGAGAATCTAATTTTTCTCCACTTGATAGACCTGTAGACTTAACCATCACTGGTCCAAGTTTATCTACAGGCACCAGGGGCTGCACGTGAACAGCATCCTTGCTGTTCTTCAGCAGCTGGATCTTCAGCATCATCTTCCAATTGCCCTACCTTCAGTACAACACAACAGCAGAGAGGATACGTAACAAAACCTCTGTGTACTTAAGTTCTCCAGGGAGTTTCATCATGGTTCACCACCTACGCATCCGTCATCTCAGATCTCATCTTCATCGTCCTTGTGATAGACCTGAATGGATTCATCACTGACCTCCTCTGAAAGCAAAAGAGAAAGGCAAGGGCTGTCTCAAACAGAGGGAGCATCTGGACCAAGCACACAGCTCAGAAAACGAACATCTTGCTCTCACTGCTCTCAGTTTATGTTGTCTGCTGGCTCTCCAGTGACATCACCTGGACTGCTCTTCCTTCAGGGCTCTTTAAGCACAACTTTGAGAACAGCATCCTCAGAGGTCTCTACGGAGTACTGTCCCACCTCTGTTACTCATCCAGTTCCTGTGTCTTTGTGTTCAACTAGAAGAAAGTTGTATTAAATCTCACTGAAGCCTGATAAGGGCTGAGATGGGAGAAGCCGATCACTGTCCAGAGCATGGGGATGTAACCTCTCAAAATCCTTCATGGGTTCTCCAACTTCCCAGACACAAAAGCATGCCTGTTACAAGGGATTTCCTCAAGCATTTGAAATAAACCCTGGCCAGCTTTCTCAAAAAGTCTCTTGGATGTCTCTTGGATCATGCTTAAAATTCAGGGTGTTCCCATCAATCTTCTTGCACCTTGTGATAACACTGTGGGGCATCGCCAACCAGCTGAGGGAACTAATCAGAAAAGAGCTCCAGCAGACACCACACAATGGATTCGCCCAAGAGATGTCTCACAGAACATATCCCAGAGAAAGCCTATTTCAAAAGGCACAGCACCAGGTAAACATTTACATTCAGCCAGATGAAAGCAAATGGAAATACTCTCATCATCACCACTCAGTGACAGCCCATAATAAACAAGAGCTCAAGTATATGTAGCCCCTAAGGACTTGTTACTTTTGCAAATGATAAGAGGGAAAGCAGGCATTCTTACATATTGTCACTGCCAGGCGAGCACTTCCATTGCCACCATAGCTCATTGAGAGCGAAAACAAGGGGAGAAAAAAACCCTCTGAAAGCCCAGACATTGCACGAACGCAGGCAGCCGGCAGAACTGTTAGATTCCAGGAAAAAAATTACTGGAAGATTATATTTTGAGAACTCATGGTTTTATGAAGACAAAAATATGACCAGGCAAATGGTGTTATGCTTCAGAAGTTTATGGCTTCCAGCAACAAACATTTATTTCTCGACAAAACAGAAATGATAAGGTCACAATGCCAGGGTATATTTTCTTGTGTCAGATCATTCCGTGTATAACACAGCTAAGAAAATAAAGGGAAATGTAACTCTAAACACATCTGTATCTCTCCCTCCTAGTCAAGAGCAGGGGTCTGAGAATAAAAGCAGGAAAACTCCCCGTTATATATAAAATTATAATTTTGATTTGCCTGAAGTGATTACACGTAACTAAACGCCAGCTGACATGCTAAAAGGTGCTTCCCTTCCTTTCTAGTGCTTCCTTAAAGAACTGCTTCTGCTTTTGTGCTCCCCCTCTAAAATAGCAAAACCTGCAACACAGCTACCAGGGCTTTGGGGGTCTCTTCTTGTCTGTCTTGTCCCCACAATCCTGCCAAATATTTGTACACAGGCATCTTTGGCCATTTTGGGATATATACTCTGGGGGTAACCAGGGAGGACGCTAATTGCTCGGACGTATGAACAAGATGTTCGACAAGGGATAGGTTACGCTGAAATCTAGCCCAGGAGCTACCCAGCCTCTGCACCGCTTTCTCATAATTCAGTTGTAACTGGCAGATGAAACCCAGCGAATCTTGCTTGGTTTTGCATCTCTCTCCAGTTCAGCTTCTTCTCCTTGAGGCTCTGCAACAAAGACCTTTCTTTGAACAAAGATCTCTCTTGGAGATAGATCCCTGCAGAAGGAGGCTCCTGCAAAAGCACTTTTCCAACTGCTTTTGAAGGACAAATGTTGGGTTTCCGCATCTTTTTTTTTTTTTTGACAGGCTCTAGGCTTTCACGATTCAATGTACACCACACATGTTAAAGAAACAGAGGCATGAAAAGACTCCTGGTAGCCCCTGGCAGAGGTCAGGTATCATTTCTAACCTCTTCCAACCCACTCGGGGCACATGAGCTGCCCTCCCCAGCTGTCCCGGCAGCCTGGGGTGCTGTGTCAACCCCAACCACTCGTCCCTATGATCCACCATCAGCCTTCTAGAGGTTCTCAGGAATCTTCTTGATTTTAGAGTTGACCCCACAAGGAAGGCAGACAGCATGGCGTTTCAGGGAAAAGTGGGCCAAGAATTGATTCTTCCTCTGAAGCTGTCAGTACAGCTTTTAAAAAGACCCCTGGAAACCAGCTGCGCTGGCCACGAAAAAGCAAGGTAGTAGATTACACGTGCCTTGAGCTTAATCCAGCCTGTCAGTCCTCAAAATCCTGTGTTCCCCTGTTTATCCCCAGATAAAGTACAACAGGGACAACTGGTCTGATCGTTTTCCCACGCTGCCTAATTAACACCAGCGAGGAGCACCACTTTCTGGAGAGAGAAAGCAATTCAGTCCAGACATCTAACACAGAGACAAATACAGAAACAGCAAGGACTGGCAAATCCTGGTCCTGCTGGAACCCTACTAAATGCTTTAAGGATTTTTTTTTTTTTAAATTTATTTTTTAAACAAAGATATTGCATCTTCTCCTGCTCTCTCCCACCTTGCTGCAGCAACATAATCTATTTGGATTAGCTCCGGGGAGATGAAAGTAGCTTTGTTGCTCTCAGTTATCTGTGAACTCCATACAGTTCAAGTAGAAAAGCAAATATTCCACATCAGTGATGCAGCTTGCTTAGCTCTTGGCCAGCCATCAGCAAGGAGCTGCTGAAACAGAGTGGTGTTACTCCAAGGAGAGATAAGGAGACGGCACAGCTGCATTCAAACTGATCTCTTCTTCTACATGCAATGCTTTGTTTTATTTCACGGTCATTTGCAGAATTGCATAAAAATTTAGGCTGGAGGGGACCTTGTCCAGCTGAGTGTTTAATACTTCCCAGGAAAGCATTGCCCCCATCTGTCTGGGCTTCTGGTCCAGTGTTTCACCATCCTTGTGGTTAAAACATTGTTCCTTGAATCTCACTGAAATTTCCCTTGATGCAGCTTACATCCATTGCCTCTCATCCCTTCATCTCACAAGGAGTCAGGCTCACCCTTGCCTATACTCTTCATTACGTAGTTGAAAAGAGCAATTAGATCTTTCACTCAGCCTTCTCCAGATCATATCAAGCCAGCTCCCTCAGCCTCTCCTCTTAGTTCATGGGCTCAAGCCTCCTGACAACACTCTCTGGGACATTCTTGTGGTGCTACGTGCAAGGCAAGGTCTCACCTGGCCGAGACACATTCAAGACAGAAGGAGAGATGAACATGTGCAGAAGTGCAGAGAAGTCTGGCATTGCTGGGATAGGGAGCAAGAAGACTTGGGCTTATTTAGCCTCACAGGAGAAATCTGAAAGGGAGACAAACTCAGGCAGACAAACAGACCACTCTTGGGTTACACCACTGTTTACTACAGTTGTTGTTCCGCAGACGCGTCTTTTGGTGAATAAAAAGGTTATGAGAAATCAGGATCAGCTCCCTGGCCCATTCCACCATGTGCTTATGAGCACAGAGGGAAGGCACAGGTGAAAGGATGCTGAGAATGGCAGGGGGAAGCCTTCAGAGGAAGGGAGGCTTTGCCCCAGAGACAATGTCTAGGAGAACCACAATTTGGCCACGACAACATTAAAACGTCCTCTCCTGTGTTCTAAAGAGAAACACAGGGTATGACTCAACTTGCTCAGGCCAAAACTAAGATGCTAAACAGTGAGCAACATGCTTCTTAAGTGGAGTTTGCAATCCAGCTGAGTGCACTTGTCCTGAGTAACTCAGCTGGAAACACGGGCTTCTGCAGCTAAAGCCTTACCTCAAGCAGCATCACATTACAGCTGCAAATCCCCATCCATGCCTGGGGACAACCTGAGAGAGGTATCGCTGGGTTACAGCGACTGCATCCGTTTTCTTTAACCGCCCATACACCACGAAGGAAACAAATCGCATTTGGACATCTCTGGATTTTCTGGACATCTCTGGACATTTCCTTTTCCCTTCATGCTGGAGAGAGAACAGTTCTTCGTTAATTTGTGCTGGAAAGCCTGATCATCTGGGTCTTGGTCACTAGTGTGCTGTCAGCTGAGTTACGGACTCTGTGGGATATTTATTACAGAGATGACTGCCCAGAGAATGAGATAGTCTTTTTAATTAAATGGGGTTTAATGGAAACAAAGGAAGGGGCAGGTGAAATTAAACCGGGGATGCAGTGACAGACTTCTTAACTAATGACTTCTAAAGTGGTTACAATTTACATTTTGAAAAGATACAGGAAGCTCATTAAAGCTCTAGACAAACAGCTCGGTGGGCCAGAACGGAGAGGAGAGAGTTTTGCAGGCAGAGCAGCACCATCAGAAAAAGATCCAGAACGACAGCAACTACTGAACACCAACACTACCACTATTTACACAATAGTTGTCCCCCCTAGAACTGACTTTGTGTAGAAGACCAGTGTTTTTATCTCTGATTTTCAGCTACAGTATGCCAAGCACATAAAAATAACCTGCCTGGTGCTGGGACTAAGCTCAGATGAGCTACACAGAGTTAGTCAAGGATGATTTCCAGCAGAAGACACAGGTCTAGAAGAACAGGTCTTTTCTGGGAATGTGTCTGTTCCCAAGAAATGTTGGTTGGGAGCCAGCTAGTACAACGGATAGCCAAAAGAGATGAAGAAAACAATGCAGATGAGCTGTTGGAAAGACAGCCTTATAGTCTAAACCACATGGTCAGGGCATTAACTGAGGACAGCCTCTCCTTAAAATCAGGGACATCCAAATCCACACACCCTGCATGGCTTCACCGTTCACCAAAGAGCCCTGGAAAGGTTTTGGTGTTGCTTCAGCGCACACCAGGAAATGTTTGAGAATCACTTCTCGCCTACGCTGCTCTTTTACACTTTAAGCCAGTGCCCTGCCTGCTGGGCTCCACACCAAAGAGACAAATCCCCACCTCTGTGGCCATGAGGAATCCATTAAGGATTTCACTTCAATTTTTTTTTTCTGTAATTCCCCTTTAGCTCAGGAGTCTCCACCTCCAAACATTCCCTCCTCAGAGAAATCCTTAGCCTTGCTAGATTTCTTTTAGATTTATATTTTTACTGACTTCATTTGTTTCAAATCTTCTCCCAGCTTTTAAGAACAAGCATTTAAGCTTTTAAAGACAAAGAGCCTTTATCTGATCACCAAGTCTCACTTCTGGCACTGCTCAGCCAGCAACACCTGCCCTAGAAGAAGCTGTGGCCGAACTAGACCAGATACTCAAATTTCCAGAGCAGGAAACATGAAATACAACAGTGGGACAAACCTCTCAAGGGTTTCAAGCCTTCAAACCCAGTGAACCTCCTGATGTGTTGTGGATTCTAGAGTAAGAAGACAAAAATGAGTGGAAACTGCCACAGAGGAAGAGCCAAGATTATGGTACCCAATCTGCAAGCAACAGTACAGCTCACGACTGTGGTCACCTGAACTCAGAAGAGAAAAAGAAAATAAGGGGAAATAACCATGAGATCCCACCTAGTGGAGTCTTTCTCGTGTAACTTTGAACCGAGCTGTTAGCCTTCTCACAGCCAAAGCAAGGCAGCACCACAAAGCTTCGCTTGCATTCAGCAGTAACCTGGGAGCACACGGGAGATGCCAATCCAGGGCGGCAGTTCTGCTTCTCGAGGCAGCGCCCTGACAAACTGTCCCCTTTGCGAAAAACATTCAGCAACTCTGTAACAAGAGACCAAGGCAAGAAGGATCTAATTTTCCTCTGCCCTGTTTTCATCCTGTTTTCCTGTATGTCTTAATTTTGTAGTTTTGTTTCCAAGAACTAAGACTGTATTTTGATTCATAGAATCATAGAATCATCATGGTTGGAAGAGATGTCTAACATCATCGAGTCCAACAGTCAAGCCAGCACCACCATGACCACTAAACCACGTCCCAAAGTGCCATGAGTACACGGTTATTGAACATCTCCAGGGATGGTGACTCCACCACTTCACCAGGCAGCCTGTGTCAGCACTTCACCACTCTTTCAGTAAACAAATTTTTCCTAATATCCAATTTAAACCTCCCTTGACACAACTTGAGGCCATTCCACTCTCATCCTATTGGGACCCACCTCACTATAGCTTCCTTTCAAGTAGTTGTAGAGAACGAGAAAGCCTCCCCTCAGCCTCTTCTTGTCTGGACTAAACAACTCCCATTCCCTCAGACACTCCTTAATTCAGTACGTCTGTTACTCTTATTTAAATTTCTTGGTCTAAGGTAAATCATAAAGTTATTGCCAACAACAATAAACCATGTAGAGAGGCTGGTGCTGGTCTCTTTTCTCAGGTAATTAGTGATCGAACTAGAGGGAATGGCTTCAAGCTTAAACAAGGTAGGTTTAGACTAGACACTAGGAAGAAGTTCTCCACGGAAAGAGTTGTGGGATATTGGAACAGGCTGCCCAGGGAGGTGGATGAGTCGCCATCCCTGGATGTGTTTAAGCATCGCTTGGACGTGCTGTTGAGTGATATGGTCTAGGGGTGAACTTGCGAGTAGGGTTAATGGTTGGACTCGATGATCCCAAGGGTCTTTTCCAACCTGGATGATTCTGTGATTCTGTGATTCTTTCAAAACCAAGTAGAGCACTGAAAACAAAGCGTCATGGTCTCAACAGTCCAAGACTGGCCTCACAAGCTTCTTTAGAGGCTTTGGAGAAGTGCTGAGCTACTATGCAGTGCACCAAGCTCCTGGGTGGAGGTCACCCTACCTGTAGGGTTACCAGTTCATTGCTCTTTAACTCTGCCAGACCGATTCCGACACCTCCCAGAGCCTGATCCTGCAATCCGCTGAGTGCTTCCTGGAAAGTGCTGGAGACTTTTTGTGCCCACTGGCACAAAGGCGTGGACCCAGAAACGCTTCCGTTGATTTACAGATGAGTATTTGGAAGAAGACCAGCGGTCCATTTCCAAGGAGGAGGGAGCTGGCAGGCAGCGCTTGCATTTTTTTCTCTCCGTAAATATATTCCATTACATGAAGGTTACACTTCCACGCTGTGAATTCAGGCGTGTCCAAGCACTGGAAATAATCATCCATGCGAAGAAAAAATCGTTAGGAAGTTTCCCAGCATAAATCTGGGTGGCAACTTGCATTTCCCTAGAAAATTCCCAGGCATGGTTCAAGGCACAGAATGGTCCAAGAACAACTCCCAGCAGGCAGTTTGCATCCAGCCACCCCGTTCTGGAAAGCAAGAGAGGTGATAAGCGTGGAAGAGGGCATTTTGTGCCAGCTGGCCACAGGGGCCAGGACACACTTAGCTCCTGGATGCACTTAGTTTATTAGCATAGATGAAGCTGAATTGCCTCTACTTAGAGTCTCATTACTGGACGTCGATACATGACGTCACCATACACTTACTGAATCCAACTGGGATGGATTAATTTGTGTTGCTTGTGATGATCGCTCGTGTGAGTGTATATAATCTCTACGCACAACGAAGCATTTCAGGGGAGAATGTTCAATCTGATGCCAGGTCAAAACACAGAATCGTTTGAAAAACCATGTGTTTTCCCTCAAAACAGCCTGCGTGGGCCTCAGGAGCTGCTCCTACTGTGGCTGAGGAAATTGTGTAGGTTTGCAAGTTGTGGATTACTGTGACCCCACCATAGTGTGATATCTGCAAGACCGAGTAGGACAAGTCCCCCTTCGACAGCAGTCACTTAACTCAGTTTAACACCCGGTGCTCATAAGAGCCTTCAAATATATTTTCCTCTTGTCTTGGGGAAAAGTCAACCTCAAAATCCCCTGAAATCTACATGGTTGTTAAAGAAACCGGAGGGATTTTCCTAGATCTCAGCTAGCAAAAATATAAAAATGCATCTGAGAAATATGGCCCAGGGGATGCAAAATGTTTCCGAAGACGACCCTGGTATCACAACCAAACCAAACTGAGCGACTGATCGTGCTGCCGCTCATCCGTGGAGTTCAAGCTCTGTTTCTACGTGGCACAGTGGTGACACCTACAGGAAAAACCTCATCCGCTACCTCTGCAGCCCAGGGAGGAGCGGGTGACATCAGATCATTAACATTATCTCTTTATCAAGGGCCTCAGAGACCACGCAAGCAAATAAAATACGTATCTCTTGCACAAGCAAGTGCGTGCTGGCTGCAGGGCAAGGTTATTGCTAAGACTTCATTGCTAAGACTTCGAAAATTTCTTAGCAGAAGCTGTTTTTTCTCTGGCAGACAGATCAGAATTTGTCTCGACTGTATGTGCACAGACAGCTGGGCAATCCCCGGTAACGACTAATTAGCTGGATGATGAGGAAAGAGGATTCAGGAGCCACTAGCTCCCTCCACATCTGCCGCAGCCACTGCTACCAAGGAAAGTGTAAACAACAGCAGAGTTCAGCAAACTGGAAAAAGAGGAAAAAAAACAACAGCATAAAGATATGCTTCTTTCTGGATGCATCTTTTGAGCTTTGCTTGCTGTATGCTCACATGTGGCTCCAGGACACGGCTGCTTGTGCACCCAGAGCACCTTGGACTGTGTTACATCCAGAATATAATTAAAATTGCATGAGGTTTAACAAGGCCAAGTG
>NW_009723081.1:0-2267 GCF_000703405.1 Apaloderma vittatum
TGGGTCCCATCGCTGCCGCCCCAGGCAGGGCCATGGAGGAAACCTGGGAAGAGGCGTGTCCGGATCTAATCAAAACACCCGAACAGCTGTCGACTACGTTCTGCGTCTACGTTAGTTGAGCCTCTGAAAGATGGTTCACATATTGGGTACAAACCCGCGAATTCCACACCATACAGATCAATAACAATATAAATGATTTTTGCATAGTTTTTCTTTATTACATAAGTCTTCCTCCTCCAGGATATGACTTCTGGGGACAAAAGTTTCTCAACACTTGTGGACTAAAGGAATTTCAGGACACATACTAGTTATGTAATTAAACCGCCTTCCAAAGAGTAAGATCTGAAATTCAGTTAGGAGGTGTCCTTTTCTGTAGTTTTACACATTCTCTCAAGATAAAACCCATAATCCTATCCTTTCAATGTGTGAGATAAGTTGATGAATCAAATGAAAATATTTTCCGTTTCATCAGCAGCCTCTATTTCCATGTAACTTCTTCACCAGGCTTCAACTCTCTGCGTGGAAACAAAAAAAAAAAAGAATAAAGTGACTAAAATTATGATAGCTTTTACAGAACTACTACTAAATGTAATTAATTATTCTACAATACCTTAATTTTGAGAGTTATGTACAAATCTAACTTTCCGTGCTATCACTGTCAATAAAGATCTTTCAATACTGATATGCTTTCTCCTTCTAGAACTTCAGTCAAATCCTTTTAACTTCCACTCATTTATATGGAAGCACAAAACAGCTGATCTCTGAGGAGGTAACAGACCTTTTACAAAATAGCATCCAAAAGCAAAAATTCTACTTCTTAAAATCAGAAATCTATTACTTTAATGGGAAAAGAACTAGGTGTGAAAGCAGAGGGGTTTTTTTGCAATATGCTGAAACATCAGCCCAATTTCACCGGCAACTGCAGTGAGAAAAGCCCTAAGGTAACAGTGGGGTGGATTATGTCATAAGCTTACTTTCTTACTCAGAACTAATTCAGGTGAGACCAGAGTAAAAGAAATTAAAAAAAACACACCTGGAAACTCACAGTAACATTCCTATGCTATGCAGCATGCTTTTTTTCCCCCTGTTGTTTCATTAACCCTACAGTCTAATACAAAATTAGGAGACCTGACACAGATGAGGCAATGCATTGAGTTATCTAAATTCTCCCTGAGTCAGCAAGTAAGCCCAAACTGATTGCTGCATATAATCACATCCTTCAGTGCAGATACAGCAATTAAAATGTTTATTTTCAAAACTGCATTTATTATTTTTAGAGGCCATGAGTGACCTAAACTCCCTCATGAACCCTTACTGTAATTTTTAGGGCTTTCTTCCCCTTAATATTCTGACAGCATCACTGATTCTTTTTTTCATACTTAAGACTCTCAAAGTGAACAGAGAAGCACTTTGCAAAATAACTATACATATGAGACATCATCAAGCAGACCTTTTATATAATAAGCTCTTGTTTCTGAAGGCAGTCAGTTTTTCATCACTTTTTCTGTCCAAATAGCATCCAAATACAAATCCTAAAGGAACAAGGATGTGAACCCAGTGGTCACGCACAGCTTGGGCGAAATTCACCATGACTGCTAGAAAGAAAAGCATAACAGATAAAACGCATGGAAACTGTCGTGTACACAGTAGCTTTAATCTCACTTAGTAGGATCCTACAACAGCGCAATAAACATGGGGGTGAGCAAATGCTTCCTATGAGGCACATGCTGTTCTCAAATCCATACAAAGTATTCTTCAAAATAATCCTACTTCACTCTTAGCTTCGGGACATAGGATTTTATCCTAACATCGGAGAGAAACAGAACATCTCTTTTAAAACATCCACGGTTAAATAGTTCCACGTAACTGTTCTAGAGTAATTTACCCACTTAAGTAACTAACGATACAGAAATGTGATGTTCTGTAAAACATTACAGAAGCATTTACAACCTAAACTCCTTAAGATGATGCTTTATTATCTGCAACAAGACTGAAAGGTAAGCTGTACATTCTGTAGGAACTGACAGATAAGGAAGGAAAGAAGGCCGTTTCTAAAACCCAGCGGGCCTGTTCCAACCTAAGCAAACCCTTCCAATCAGCGTCTGGCTGGAGCTAGAGACACCACGAAATCACGCAGCTGCCAGCTCCAAACTGTCAATTACGGGCCCTGATACAAGCTGTGTCCTTCCCCGCCGGCTCAGGTGTCAAGTGTGAGGGGAAGGGCAGGGCGGGAGGCTCCGCTCCCTGCCAGCTGCTCCATCAACAGG
>NW_009723082.1:0-1409 GCF_000703405.1 Apaloderma vittatum
CTTTCCTTTCTCTTTCATTCTAGTTCCTACAAAAAGAAAGTTACCTATGGCAAGGCTGGTTCTTTTGTTTCCGCCAATGGCTCTTTATTGTGAGGAGCGCTAATGGGGTTGAGTGGGCAATTGAAACATATCGGAGTGATTTCTTTGTTGTTGATAAATAGAACTGGTGTTAGGAGCCTCCGTGTTGATTCACCTTAATCTTGGTCTGGGAACCAGCGAGCCTGAGTCATCGTCCGGATAGCTCGGAACCACTCAATTTCGAAATAGTCAATTTTTTCACCCCTTCCCCACTAAAAGAATGTTTTTGAAAGTTTTATTCACATTTGTTAATAATAATAAAACCCCAAACAACAACAAACACGCCCCAGTACCACCCACTCCCCAGAAAAAAAATCCAACAACAAACCCAACCCTTCAACTTAGAGCGAGTTACTGGAACCCTGTTTTAAAAAAAAAACCTCAGAAGCTCAAAGTGAGTTTTGCTTTTATAGGTTAAGTGCTGTCTTCATAAACACTTGCTTTTTCAATCTCTGATCTTGAGCTGAACATCCGTCCTGTACTAGGTAAACGTTGGGATCCACAAAGATTTAACTTGATCGGTAGGTCATTTCTGACTTGACTCGCTCTCCCCAGCGCTCTTAATTACTGACCTGGCTAATGGAGGTGTGGTGGTAAACACCATGTCGTTGTTTCAAGGATATGGTGATACTTGTGCTGTCTGGAAAACCTGCTTTTCTGAAACATTCACAGCTTTTTAGCATGATAAAGTAAGCTCTGTGGAATATGTCAAACGCTTTATGTTGTGTGTCCCCTGCCCTGCCCTCTGGGTTGAACCCCTAAAGACTAGAGTGGTACTTTCAGGCCTTCTGCATAATTAAGTCAGCTTAATATATTGTCGTGTTGATAAAGATATTGGTAAGATAAAGATGTTGATAAATTTCCAGGGGACTAGAAATTTTTACGATGTTTATTTTTTGACTGATATTCTGAGGAACCATGTGTAGCTGAATTACAGGAAAAAACTTAGAATCCCAGAGTCAACTTCAAATTTTATTCTCTCACTAGTCATTCTCTGCCTTAAAAACAAAAAAAACAAACAACAAAAAAACGTGACAGAAATATCCAAATAGCCCTTCCTTACCTTCTGTCCTGCGAGAGATATGTTTGCTCTCAGAGGACACTTAAAATGTTGTTTGGTTTGGAGGGAGAGAAAAAATGAAAATCATGATTTGGAGAAGTAAACTCCTGAGTTGCGTTGCAGATAGCATCCAAAATGGTAGCAAAAATGCTATGAAGACCCTTCAATAAAATATACTTCAGACCTTGTGACTTTGTGCAGAGTTTTAATTTAGACGGAAAGAATTTAGTATTGGGTCATTTGCCAAAATACCAAATGTGTTGTTTGTTTG
>NW_009723082.1:1440-5603 GCF_000703405.1 Apaloderma vittatum
GTTCAGTAATGCAGAAAGAAAAATAGATTGCTCTTGGTGCAGATGTGTATTTGTGCTAGTAATGAATGTTATGGTGGGAGGGAAGAGTGTAACAGCTGTTTATAGCCTATCAGCTGTAGGTTTTATGAAACCCATCATAGTCTTTTTAAGAATAACTCACATCATGAGGGAAATAAAGGGTAGATTTTATGCAGAGCTATTGACCTGAATTGCTAATTCTGCTGTCAAGATAGATTCTCTTTCATACCCTTCAGTAACGAGGAGATTCCCTAGCTTTCAGCAAGCTATTGGACTACAAGACTGTAGAGTGGCATTCAAGACCAGTTCCTTTAACACAGTTGGTTTCTCAAGTTGAATGTACCCTTCTTGAACATCTACATTTCCTATTTTTTTGTTTCTATCTAAAGATTTGCATCAAAAGAATGGATGGACTTGTACACTCTGTGGCATAAAGATCAGTCCCTTTCATTCTGATGCCGAGTTAGTTTCCCAAAAGAAATGTGTAGTTTGGACCATGTTTATATTCCTTCTGAGTAATCCACTTCTCCCGCCGTGGTAGAGAACCTGCCCTTTATTCACCACATCTACATAGAGTGAAAAATAAAGCATCATAAGAATTAATCTGATCCTAGGGTAGAATGTTGAAGATGGGCACGAAAGCCTAAAGAGAAATAATCCGTAAAAGCGATGGATTTCTCGATTCCATGTTCATTAGGTTCTAGGAACTGTCTGATGTGACCTGAGGTATTTCTTGTCCATATACCTAGCATGGAGCTTTAGGAAATGAAGATATGAGACAGGGTTATTACTGCTGAGCTCAAACCATGGGATTTTCTGTGATATATAGGCAAAGGTGGCATCATTGATGTCTGATGTGGCGCTCTGTCTGTATCTCACTTATTCTACAAAAGCATTCTTCCTGATGACTTTTGAGCTATGTTTCTTAAAATAGTACTGAAATGTGTTGGTTTTGTTTCTGTATCATTTGCTTTTAAAGACATCTATATAGCATTCTGAATTATCACACTCTTAAGTGTTAGTGACTGCATGAAAAACTAAAGATAGGTATTTTGTTTGCCTTGAACTTGATTATTGAAATGCACTCATAAGATTGAGATAGGGAATTGGAGCATGGCGTCACTGCTGACACTAGTCAAGACTTCTTCAGAAGCGGCTTCGGATCCTAGTTCTAATGCTAAATAGTGACATAAGCATTTACAAGTCTTTGGAAAATTCTTTTTAAATTTTATTTTAGCATTAACAATACTAGGTAAATAAATCAGCTTTACTGGCATCTCTTGTACCTGAATATTGATAAAATACTATCCAGATGTCCATGTGTCTGTCTCTAGCTCACAACGATTCAGTTAATAAATTTTCCTTTTTGCTGAGTCCTGATGCAAAATATCAATTCAACATCAGTTTTGAACCAAAAAAGAACTTGTCTGTTAATCAGAGGAAAACAGATCTTCAATATGTATTCTGTTGAGTACAGCCCCTGAACTGACAGCGTGACTGCCTGTGCAATCCACTTGTTCCATCAGTGAAAACTGAATAAAACAAGTCCTGTAGGAATTAGTAGGGTAGCTGTGACTTCCATAGGCTGTCTTTTGGGGGAGAAGAAAGCTCCCTGAAGATTCAGGGAAGGATGGCTATAAACTAAACTTTTGCTTTGCTGAAAATGGTGCCTACCTGGTTGGGGGTTTTTTTGGTCTGACACCGGGATAGAATTAGTTTGCCAGTCTCAGGTAATTTAGCTTGTTAAGCCATAATGTGTACTGCTCTTATGTCCCAGAAAGAACCAGCTCAGCTTTTTCTTATGCTATGCTCAAGGTGCTGACGGAGTGATTGTTGATGCTACAACTTGGTATTTGCTTTCTCGTGATAAGTGTGATATAAATTAGAATACAAAATAGGGAATTATTTTCCTGTGTACTCATTATGCTGTTTCAAAAGCATGAAAAACACATTTGTTTCTACTTCCTGAATGTAAGAATTACTTTTAGTATCTTAAATACTGCATTATTTATTAATACTCTCAGTACTTAATCAGCACAATAACAACTGGAAAGCTATTCTGTGACTAAATAGAAAGTTATGTGTTTGAAATATATGAAGTTATATGCATCTATTTACTAATTCATTATAAGGTTAGTAAATGCACAAGCATTTCACTACAGCTTTAATACCCAGATTAAAAAATAAGCTTCCTCTGTTGTGTCCAGTACATTCAAACAGATTCATTGTTAATTCTTTATAGTTTGTTGTCAAAAGCATATTTTAGTGAAACTTGGTAGCTCTTCTCTGCATTAGCATCCTATAGGAGGTACTAGTACATCCTGTAGGTGGTACTTTTACTAAAAAGAAATACCGGGTTAGAGAGTCCCCCTGGACATACCTCATATTTCATGTGCTAGAAATCTAGGGGGAAAAAAAAATTTCAAAAGGCATACATGAAAGAAATATGTTTATTATTACTGGTTCTGTCTTCACCGCTTAAAATTATTTTTCTCCATTTGTGCACATTTACGGAAAGCTCCAAACTTTGCTATAAGACCTCTGCTCTCTTCTAAGCATATATGTGGGTCAGAGTGTAAGTGGGTAAGTGGTTCTGAGTGGGGATAAGCACTTAGAATATCCATCTACTTCTATGCATAACCAGCCATCTGGAGTGGGTTTGGCTTCTGTGTTTGTGTTTGGGCTATAAGAATGCACTGTGCTTTTCCTCAACCAGATGTTCTTCAGGGCATTGTTTTGTTGTTGTTTTTTTGTTTGTTTGAGCATTATACATTTTGTTATGGAAGAACAATCTCTTTATACTCATACACAAACAAGAGTAGATCTAACTCAAAATTACTTATTAACACAGATTTCTACTGTATTAAAACTAAAAGCTCTTCAGTTTTCCATGTTTCAGTTAACCTTTAAATGACTTGTAAACTGTTCTTCTGAACTGTCAACATGAAGACAGTTGACTGACTAAAACTATTCAGCCAGGAAGAAACCCAAGCAAATCAAAACAATGCAACTATATTTCTAACATTAATTTCCAAAACTGGCAAGAATTAGGCCTAATTTTTATATTTGCCTATTGACCTTGTATGGAAATCATCCACTGACTTTTTGGATGAAACTAGTTTTAGCCCTTCTCTGTTTTTTTGCCAGCTTTGTCGCCCTGAATCTTCCTTCTTCCAAAAATGATTTAGAACACCACATTCTGTTTGCTAACGGAATTTGTGTACAACTCAAGTGTCCTTCAAGAGCATAGAGTCAGTCTTCTCTAGGAAACTGTTATAAATGTCTGACACTTTACTAATGATTTGTAATTTTTGTTGCAAAAAGCTTGTAAGTTTGTTATAAGACACTTGAGTTAAATACATTCATTGCTTTCTGTTGAAAGTAATCCAAAAACTTGGTAAAGCGAAATTAAGAGTTTTCTAATACTCAAAAAAGGGCTTGAGGTATAGTTGTCTTGTTCAGTTTTATGTAATATAATTAAATATTCCTCACATGATTCTTGGTGGTTTCTATTTTGGCCATTAGTTTTCGGCACAGGTTTTTCTTTGGGTAATCTAATGTAAGCACATCTAAGCATCCCTGTGAAGACTATCTAGTTGCTTAAGGGAGCTCTTCTGTTTGCAGAAAAGCAATCAGGTGTTCTGCTTAGCATACAGCTGGGGAGATGCTGACCCCTTATACCCCTCCCTGGGATGCTCAGGTCTATAAATACTATGTTCCACATCGGCACGTCTATGAAATAGCTTCAGTGTGCCTTGCGTTGAGCTTGCTTTTGGAGAGAATATAAAGTAAGTTTAACAGGGGTTGTCATCACCCAACGGAGTCCCATTAGGTCACGATGAATGGTAAAATGCAGACTTCTTTCTAGGGGAGGAATAAAGGAGAGGTAAGTTTGTTGGGCATTTTAGAGCAATGGATAGAGCCATCTGCTTTTTAGTATTTTCAGCACTTCAAATAAATTACGCTTTCACACAGGGCATGTGAAAAAGGTCTTTTAGAAAAAGATAAGCAGAACAAGTATTTTCATCCTGCCTGTTGGTGTGTGGTGGTGTTATGTTTTGTTCATGTCCATTTCCAATGTGCAAAGCTACTTGTGTAGAAAGTAAGAAATTGGATATATTAGATATTATATAATTATATATACA
>NW_009723083.1:0-5937 GCF_000703405.1 Apaloderma vittatum
AAAATCTGGCTGAGCCAACCCAATACAACAAGTGAGGAATCAAGCTGTTAACTGTTTAACGTGTTAAATACTTCCAGTACAGCAGGATAACTGTTAACATTTCAGAAATTTTATATAGAAAACACATACGCTCAGCATTCACAACTTCCCACAGCACAACGGTTTTAGCACTCAACTGACTGGCTTGTTGGATACTGACCATCAAGCTGGTCGCCTTCCAGAAGAAGCAAAATAAAGACTGACAGCTAATGTCAATCTAATGCCATTTTGACCTGGAAGTTTAACTGAAAAAATCAGGAAGGCTTTTAGGACGCTGCCAGGAAAAGCCTTTACCAGTATTGCTACTAATATTCCTCACAACTTCTGCTCACTAGTGTCAGGATATGAGGAGCAGTCGCTCATACATGTTAATACCTATATAGTAAAAAACTAGTAACTTTCAACACAGAAAGAGCAGGTGGAAAATCCAGAGGGGCTCCTGAACCAAAAGACACACTACGACTGAAGTTCACCAGCTTCCATTTGACCACTCCAACCTTTAGCAGGAAATCAAGCTCCTCAAAATGATTTTTTTTTTTAACTGAGCCCCAAAGTGTAGTGTCTTCTCCTCATCTACCAATATGTTGTGCTTGATTTCCTAGGACCTTCATCACCTTTCTGAATTTTCTATTTTCCTGCTACAGTCCACCCATTAAACCTAAATGGATGCTTTGCATCTCACCCTCATCTATCTTTTTAAAAAGGTCACAGGTAAGAAGGACCACTTGAGTGTGGCTATGGCTAATGCAAAGTATTTACTATTCTAAAAGTATACGTCACTTACTTACATTGCAGTAAACGGAAGAATTCTTATCTATTACAGGTAGTTAACTTTCAGAATGGCCAAAAACACTTAGGAAAAATACTGTACGAAGGGTTCTTGAAAACAAAGATAAATTAGCAAGATTAAAAACATCTTTATTTTAAAAACTACCTTGAAAAATACGCAGTTTAAACTGCAGTTTAAATTCAGTTCAGAACTGGGGTACAGGGAAATAACCACAGCTGAGAAAAACCTGAGCCATACGGTTTTCAAGTGACATTTCAGTCCTGGTTTATCTTTCTTGAGGCAGCTTCCTGAAAGGTTTCATGCAAGACAAGAATCAAGGTGTTCGTTTATTTTAGATTCCAAAACCTCAGCCTGGCAAACAGGACAAGTGACTTTTTTATCCTGCCTTACATCTGTGCTGGAACTTGCGGAGGACGCTGCAGATTCAGCTTTGGTTTTCATCGGGGTATCTGTACTTACAGCGATGTCAGAACTCCCTTTTTTAATGAAATAGTTCTCAAACGCAGTTTTCCATTTTTCTATTTTTAGCCATTGCTGAAGCATATTAGTACACTCAGAACTTTTTTTCTCATGTGCACTCTGAGTTGTCGTTGTCTGCTCAAGACGAATTTGTTTCGCTGGCCTGTCATAAGATGGCATAGTCCTCTTGCCATTTGCAGAACCCTCGTTTGATTTTTCTTCCATAACACGAGGAATTTTAACAGGCAATCCGCCAACATTTTTGTAAGCTTTTGTGTTAGCAACAGAGAGTGTAGGAAACTCTCGCTTTGAAGCTAAGTTGATTTTCTCACTGGCATCATCAGTATGAAGTGGGAAGAAGATGCCACTACGGGGTGATTTTTCAAATTTTATCTCATTTTTTGGGATTGGTATTGTCCTTACTGCTGAACGATGCTGTGAACCAGGTGTTTCACTGTTTCTACCACTGCTGCTGGAACCTGTGCTTTTTTCTGAGAGCCCACTGTCTCCTCCTCCAAGCCGGTATCCATTTCCACTAAAAGGCATCGGATCTTGCCTATCATGCATTAGTGTCTTGCCTGAAAAATAAGAAGAGAAAAAAAATAACTTTTTCCATATATAAATCACGGGCTTAGCATTTTAAGTGTTTCGCTTGAAAAATCCGCTGCTGAAAACAGTGAAGCAAACTAAGTCTTTTGCAAACAACTGAGCTGAGAAGGAGCCTAAAAATGGGCTCTGTTCTTTTTTACAGTAAAATCACACAAAGCTCACACACTGGCTTGATCAGTTTTTCATCAAGGAACTGTTTGGACAAAAACATCTTGGAAAAGAAAAATATAATTATCTTAAATACCTTTGCTAGTTGGCTGAGAATCTGGATGTTTCACTGGCTGAGTTTTTTCCTTGGATTTCTTAGAGAAGTTCTCTGGCTCCTTCACTTTTATGAATGTACCTCCACAGGTCTGTTGATGCTCGGCCCACCAAAAGTCTCGGGCAGAGGGTGCTCTATTCATGGAACGTTTCACATATCCAAAGTAAGGTTTTCTATTTTGACAGGGGCCATTGCATCGCCACCAGTGCTGGCGGTACAAATCCACCTCATCATGAAAACTATGATATATCTAGGTTTTTTTTTTAAAAAAAAAAAAAAAGAAAAAAGAAAGGCAGTCATCCAGAAAGTTTCTAATAATGCATCTCTAGCTCTACAATATTTTTTAAGTGTATTACTATTTCATTCCTTCCATTACTGCCGCGATTTTTACATTACCAATTAAAAGAGCTGAACTTGTGTACAATTTGATCTACATTTAGCTACCATTAAAACAAAGCTTTTTAAAAGACAGGATATATAGGAATATGACCTGGTCTATCTTACTTGAACTGCAATAAGATCACTTTGAAAATCTATCTACAGTTTCACCCTAAATTACACACTGTTTAGAATGCACTGTAAACAATACCAGTATGGTATTCTCCCTCCAGCTATTATTTCAATTGATCTTCTCAGACACATTATTTGTAAATACCGTCAAGCCATTAGCCTCTACTGATCCACATCTTAACTAGAGCAGACTGCTCTTCCCCCAGCATCATTCTGAACACAGAACTATTCTGTCCCTAATGACATTAAGTTGTTTCAAGTTTAAAACAATAGTTAAGAGAAAAACACTTGGAGCGTATACTCAAAAATTATATACCTAAACTCACCACACCTTCCTCAATCTGATCCCACCATTATCCCCAACAAATTAACGATGGAACTGGCACACGCCTGGATGCAAATTTGTATTGGTGCCCACTGTGGAGTGTCTAACAAGAACATCACTCACACCACACCAGGCTTACTAGAAAACCACATCAGAAAGAAGCCTCTATTAAATTAGGTTAAGTGGATTATGCTTACTGTGACATTGGCTCCAGTCAAGCGGTTAATGCGACGCATGTGTTTGCAGAACTCTGGTCCATGAGATTCACGATCTTTGTCATTATCAGTAACAAAAAGCAGGGCGTGGATCATTTCGTGCAACAGTGTCTGAAACCATGAGATATTTACTGGAATGCATTACATATAGTTTCAAAGTTGAGTTGCAAACTCCTCTGTGTTTATCTTGGCACTGATCTTATTTTCATGCGTTCACATGTCCAGTCTGGGTCATAAAAATATAATACTTATTCTATCAAATTACCCCTAATCCCATACCACCAAAACACGCTGGAGAATATTACTACAGTAAGTGACATTCCAAAAAGGAGAAATCATCCTCAGACTTAAGTCAGATCTTTAAAGAGCTCATCCCCTCTACAACCCAAAAAAGAGAAACTTGTGAGAAGGTTGAAGCTCTCAGCATTTCTGTTCATTAAGCAAATCTGAATGTTGAGCCAAAATAAAGCAGCAGCCCTGACAGAGGCACAAAAGGCCACACAAAGTTATGTTTACCAGCACATCTTATACCCCTAATTTCTGCTGCTGGCCTTTTTACTTAAAACATGAAATTCCAGTCATTTTCTGATTGTGCTTTCAGTCCATGTTTGTTTTTCATATTAGAGGATAATTTAGGAGTTAAAAAACTGGGGTGTTTTTTCCTTATAGTCAGTAAAATAAACAAGTGATTTCAGACTCTTACGCAGAGTTGCCCATTTAGAAACTTAAAGACTACCATGATACTGCAACACAAACTTAACAACAAAACCACCATTATTTTACTCTGTGGAAGTCACTGAATATAAGAATCCCACTATGAAATGTAAAATGTTTGTATGGAGTGTGGGGGAGACAAAATACACTTCACGTGCAGATTCTTGAGCGATCTTCAAATACCTCCACAAGATCCTTCCGTGGTCTTAACTTTAGGAGTGGCTCACTTAGATGAATGGAACACAATCCACCTCTTCCTTCATATTTACACACTCCAGCACAGCTGAAAGAGACACAGAAAGAAAATATGCAAAGCTACTCATTTCTGTTGTACATGAAGAAACTAAGAATTGGAGGTAAAATGCCACTCCCTTCCAACACTTACTAGGCAACTCAGACCATGAAAAAACTTTTATAAGTTAATTGAAAAACTCAACATCATTAAGCAGAAAAAAAAAGAAGTCACAAGTTCCTGAGAATAAAATCTGACTGAACTAGCAAAAGGGAAAACATAGTCTATTAGATCTCTTGCAATTGCTAAACTCAAAGCTACCAATCCTGGAAAGAAAATACATTACAATGGACTGTTCTGAGCTTATCTGTTTAGGACAGAGAACTGTTTTCATCAGAGCTCCTGATGGAGTGAAATAGGTAAAACAAGAGGCTGGAAATTCACAGCAGCTCAACTCAGCTGGCACTTGCTGCAATTTCACTCCTCACCCTTCCCCAAATATTTACTCTTACTGAACCTTCTCAAATCACAGAATCATAGAATGTTTGGGGTTGGAAGGGACCTCTAGATATTATCTAGTGCAACCCCCCTGCCAGAGCAGGATACCCTAGGGCAGGCACACAGGAAGGCATCCAGGTGGGTTCTGAATGTCTCCAGAGTAGGAGACTCCACAACCTCCCTGGGCAGCCTGTGCCAGTGCTCTGTCACCCTCACAGTGAAAAAGTTTCTCCTCATGTGGAGGACCATTGAGAAGAGATTGTCCCCTTCCCCTTGACACTCACCCCTCAGATATTTATATATGTTAATAAGGTCCCCTCTCAGTCATCTTCTTGCAAGGCTACACAGCCCCAGCTCTCTCAGTCTCCCTTCACAGGAGAGATGATCAAGGCCCTTAATCATCCTCTTAGCTGTCTGTTGGACTCTCTCCTGTAGGTCCCTGTCTCCCTCTCTGAAACTGGGGAGCCCAAAACTGGACACAGTATTCGAGGTGTGGTCTCACCAGGGCAGAGGAGAGGAAGTGGAGAATCTCCCTAGACCTGCTGGACACACTTTTCTCAATGCACCCCAGGATCCCATTGGCCCTCTTGGCCACAAGGGCCCATTGCCGTCCCACGGACAACTTACTGTCCACAAGGACTCCAAGGTCTATCATTACTTCTGCATGTTAATCTGGCAGAAAATGCTTGATTTTTAATATTTTGTTTCATTCTGTTAGTCCTCTACTAGTTCAATATCCAAATATTGTCCAGTGTCTAAAGAGTACTGCAGCCAGCTGAGGACCAGTCAGGGAAGGACTCCAGCAGCCAGCACCTGCACTGGCTGATCTGCTGCAGGACTACAGCTTGGACTTCAAAGGTTTTTTAAATTTTATTTTGTATTTTACAGATTTCCTGTATATTGCCCTTCCTAGTCTTCTTTAAGTCTTGCTATTACACTATTATCATTTCATATCTGCCTTTCTGCAAAACGATCGTAAAGCTTGAGAACAAAAAAAATGGCAGCAATACAAGCATATTCCTTCAAGTTTCAACACACGCAGTTTAAGACTAACTTATTTATTCCACTTTAACTTTTCTCTAGTTTTGCTTGCATCAGGGAAAAGCCGTTTATGGTTGCCAAGGACAACAAACGAAGGACAAAAGAGAGAACAACAGTGACCAAATCACATCCCGGGTTACAAACTACGTTAGAAAAGCAGGACATTCGAGTATGGAGAAGAGAGGCTGCGGCACAAGTCCATCGTGCCCAGGCAGCCACAGGCAGGCCCAGCACACACTGACA
>NW_009723084.1:0-14967 GCF_000703405.1 Apaloderma vittatum
CCGGACCCGC
Source organism: Apaloderma vittatum (assembly GCF_000703405.1). NCBI lineage: Eukaryota > Metazoa > Chordata > Aves > Trogoniformes > Trogonidae > Apaloderma > Apaloderma vittatum. The sequence goes on from NW_009723084.1 coordinate 11, forward strand.
ACGGGCGGGCCGGGGGACAGCGCTCCGCCTCCCAGCAGCCAACTTCGGAGTCCCAGCCAAAGTTTGCTCCTGTCACTCGGCGCTGGGCGAAAGGCACGAGTTTAACTTCCTTCCCCAGTAACAGGGGAGTTTAACTCCCCCAGGTAAACACGAGTTTACCCCCGCCCCCCTAGTAACTTGCCCAGCACAGGGCAAGAACGGAAAATCGGATTCCTCTGCTGGATCTACAACAGCTTTTCTATTCTGTATTCTGTTTAGTAGTTTAATTTCTGTTTCTTGACTCCTCGGCTATGAAGTGGAAACACAACAATAAATAACTCAAAATGTGACGAGGTAAAAGCCATTCATACCTGCGAGCTGCCTGGGATTAATGTGAAAAATGGAAGTAACTATTCAAAAGTACTTAAAAAATTCAAGGCTTTCTCTATATTACCTCTTATATCATAGAATTAATATGTATTTTGAGGGAAATTGTGTTGACTTACAGCCCACAGGATATAGAAATGAGATGGTGAAGAAGATTTCCCTAGGAAAATATTTTACACAGCTGTTGCTCAAAGAGCTGTTTACTTTGTTTCATTATACATATGTGTGTGTGTGAAAAACTATGAAGAGATCACCATAAGAGTTTTTGGCAATAAAAAGCAAACTGTTCTAGCCCTTTCCAAAGCAAAATTAAACAACCTTCCAAGCCCGCGTCGAAGAAATGAGCAATGTCTTCCCTGACTTTTTGCCTCCCCTTAGTTCTCCAGGCAATGGTGTAAAAACTCGGTTCTATGATGTGGTCAAACCACACGTTTTCCCCACGTTAAATAGAGAGTGATCTAGTCACTGTAGAAACCGGGGTTGTCTGAGGAGGCTTGGAGCCCTCTTCCCATTTTCTCTTGAAAATAAAAGCTGAAATAAAGTAGATCACAGACAAAAAGGTAGATCACAGCAAGAAAGGCAGTAAGCAGGACAGAGGATCCCGAGGAAGTTCCTGTTGCTGCTGAAAGCCCAAGTGACGCTTGCAACTCCCTGAAGTAAAACCTGAGGACTGAATTCTGCTACTCTGATTTATGTCAGCTCAGAAGTTACAGCCCACCTTGTTTCACTGAAGGCAGCGTGACTGTTCGTGAAAACAAGTAGAGAATACAATCCCAGTCTGCTCTGAAATTGTTTTTAAGGCAACTTTCAACTCCTGGTGTTTTCAGAAGTGTCAGCTTACTTTGTTTGAAAGCGCAGATATGCTTCTTACCAAGAGTAGAAGCGAATCTAGCTATAATTAAATATTCACCTGATTTTCTGTCAAAGTCTTGTCTTGCTAGCATCTGTTCAAGTTGACTTGTCTTATAATTCAAAAGCGAAAACACCTTCAAGAAGCTTTTTATTTTCTCCTAGTTTCAAGTTGCTTTGCCTCTGTTTTTAGCACTGTCAACATCAGCCTCTATTGTGTGCTTTTCCTCTTTCTCCTCCTCTCTCTCTTTACTTTTTCTTGAGAAATAGGGAACAACTAGGCCTAGTAAATAATCCAGTAACTATTGGAAAGCAGTTAAAAAATTCAAATGAGCAACTAATGAAGCTTTGTCTGGTTTACAGACATTCTGAAGCATTTTTAATTAGCTGTTCTTTAATTAATTTTCCCTGCTATGATGACACCATTAATTTTCTCCTGTGTGGCTGAGCTATCTTTATAAAATGAGATGCTGTAAATTCGTAAACATTTATTTTTTAAGCCAAAAAGAAGAAGATACATGTCTTTCTTACTGTGTTGTTTTTTTTTTTTTTCCCCCAATACTGTCATTTCTTTCCCCAGTATGAAGTAATGGTGTCATGGTCCCTGAACAGCTGCAACTTTTGCGTACAATTCACACCCACAGAAATGTAATGTGAAACAAATTCATCTTTCATTGAAACTTTGAAAATCCAGGAGCAGGGAAACTCTTTTAAAGTTTTGAGCCACTAGTTGGTTGCTTATAGAAATGTCCTAAATCAGCACCAATGAAAAGGTGGTGCTGATTTGGATTGAGAGACTGAATTAAGCCCTGATGCAACTGCTTTCTAGACATGTTTTACAAATGAAGGTCTTTGAGTAGTTCATATAAACTCCCAGACAGAGTCAAAAAGCATTTATTTTACCAGCAAAACCTCCAGATTTCTTGCTTTCCTGATGAACTGTCATAACAAACTTCCTTGCCGCATATCTCTTTTTATAGGTGCTTGTGATTTGGGGGAAAAGCTCAGGAACATTCAAAACGCTGGTTTGACCTTTATTTTTCTCTCAAGCTAAGAGTGTTTCGATGAGTGAGATTTCAAAATCTGAATGAGATTTCGAATGACTCTTTGAATGCCCAAAGCAAAACCATCACCACAGGGAAAAGACTTGTTTGAAAATAAATGCCAAAGGAGAGAGAACTTTTTAAGTCTGCCCATAGTAGGTACAGGCCTGGGGGACATAGTGTGTTTTAAGAATAGAAAAAGGTCATCTTCTGGATCTTTTTTGTCTCATTTAATTACCACATCTGCACTTATCCTTGCACCATCTCAGCCCTCCTTTCCTTTCTGGCTTGTTTCCTTCCTTCCAAACAGTATGTGACTCAAGTTTTTTTGCCTCGATTCGTTCATCCTACATGACGCATGGCCACTAAACTCCTAATTTCATTTTGTTCCTTGGACAGGTTGTAATGAGAACGAGGCAGACCACCTGGACAGAGACCAGCAGCCTTATCCCCCATCCCAGAAGACAAAGCGCATGCGCACCTCCTTCAAACACCACCAGCTTCGTACCATGAAGTCCTATTTTGCTATCAACCACAACCCAGATGCCAAGGACCTCAAGCAGCTTGCCCAGAAAACAGGCCTGACCAAGAGAGTTCTGCAGGTAAGAAGCCACGTCTCAGGCTTGGCAGAATTTTCCCCCACTCCTGCCGGTCAATAGCATTTCCCTTTTGTGTAACCATAGTGATACATGGAGAAGGACCTTTGCTAGGGGGGTCCCTAGTGAGTGTGCAGAGGGGTATGGTGTTACATGGCAAGAGTGCCGAATGTACGCCCCACCACCCCAAGGCAGCCAAATACTAAAATGTGATTCGTAATTAGTTGTGCCCTCAAAATGAGGAAACCATCTTTGGAGTCTGCCAACCCTGGGTAGATACCCTGGGATCTGTAGTCTCTCTGTGGTGACCTTCTAAGGGTAGAGGTAGCAAACTGACTCATTTCATACACCCTGGGTGAAGCCTTTCGGCTCCCTTGAAGTAGGTGATGTAGGTCCCTCAGCGAGCAGATCCCCTGATACGTAGGAAGTGAGCTTTGACCAATGTGATCCTCCAGGACCAGCTGGTTCCCCAGATCCTCCAGGACCAGCTGGCTTCCCGAAGGTAAAAAGTCACTTCCCTGGGAAGGACAGCCTAGCAAATCACATTAAAAAAAAAATCGTCTATGGTATGTGCTAGCTCCGTGAAGCGCGGTATGTATTTTTTGCGAAGTACCAGAGAAGGGCAGAAGGTAGAAGGAGACTCTCTTAGCAGCAATTCCTTGTCTATGTTACATGTCGCCTAAAATGTTTTCAGTGAACCTTAGGGAACAGAAAGACTAGGTGACCCATACTAACAGTCTGTATGATAGGGACCGTGTAATTACCCCTCCTCCCTCTTCAGTCTTCTAAAACGATCAAGGCAACCCTACAGCCTCAGCAAAAATCTGCTCATTCACCCTCTGCCTCAGTCTTTATCATGTGGCTTGACTCCAAACCTACTCAACCTGAGAATACAAGACGTGGACATCAAGAAATTTGCTTTCCTCGGGTGAGTGAGTGAGCAGATTTTTCTTAAGGCTGCTCTGTGAGGTCTGCACACTGGGCTGCAACGGTCCAGCAGGCACACGTAGTGCTGGGTCTGGTCCGTAGGGTCCCGCCCGCGAAAAAGCCAGTATCACCAGTAGCAAGGGAACCTATAGTGTGACTTAGGCGACACGCCACACAAAAAGAAACACCAAAAAACCGACTTAAAGAGCAAGAACAAAGACAAAAGTTAAGCAAAACGAAAAAAAAAACAAGCATCGGTAAAGCAATCAATTGGGATTGGTTTGCAGGTTTGGTTTCAAAACGCGAGAGCCAAATTCAGAAGGAACCTTTTGCGGCAGGAGAATGGGGGTGTCGATAAAGCTGATGGCACCTCGCTTCCGGCACCGCCCTCAGCAGACAGCGGCGCACTCACTCCACCCGGCACTGCGACCACTTTAACAGACCTGACCAATCCCACTATCACTGTAGTGACATCAGTGACCTCTAACTTGGACAGCCACGAATCCGGGAGCCCCTCACAAACTACCTTAACGAACCTTTTCTAACATTTCAGTTTTTTTTTTTTTTAAATTCTTACTCTTCTTCTTTATTATAATTATTATTTTTATTATTTTCAAGCCTTTTTTTAAAAAAAAAATAACAAACCCACAAAATATTTGGGAGAACAAACAGCTTGATGTGTAGCATCTGCAGCCACTTGGCAAATGAGTTTGAAGTAATGTGTTGCTATAATAAATGAAGATTTGTTCCTGTTAAATTGTACTCAAATTTTTAAAATTAATCACTGAAGAGATGGTTATGAATCATTCTAATAAGTGCCTCTTAAAATTGTATGTTACTTATTTCCAGAACCTTGAAAAAAATGATTACTACCACAAAAAAAAAAAGAAAAAAACCATACTTTTCCCTCTTGGATAACCAGATAAAAATCAGTTTAATTTTGAGCCAAAAAACTGCTGCTTCAGGATTGTATGTTCACTTAGAGCATTTAAGAACCCCAAATTTCCTTTTATTTTCATAACACATCTAAAAGTTTTTGTGTGCTTTATTTTTTAAATGTTGAAAAATAAACACAAAGCGGATTACGCTGAGCATTGAAATAGTCAGACTGGACGCACCAGTGCTTTTCCTAACGCATTAGGCGCAAGCCTGATCCTCCCCGAGCACTGGGGAGTCTCATGGGGATATCTAAATGCTCCTCTGCCAGTTTTTCACCCAGCTGGGACGTCCTCGGCTACCACTGATGGAGGGGCTTGGAGAGAGAGACCCAGTGACGAGAGTGAGGATGGCAGGATCAGGCTGTTGGGCTCCAAATTTGTCCCGTACATTTGAGGCAAGATCCTGAAAACACCCTCCAGAATGAGCTCACTGCTATAAGGATGTTAGTAAGGTAATAACAGCAGAATAGCAATGCAAGAAAGGAGTCCTGCTGATCTGAAGTATTGCACAGGGATTCATTTTTGTCTGTCAAGCAGCCCTGATTTAGAATTAAAAAAAAAAAAAAGTGTGGCTCGCTGCACGGCCTTGATGCTGTAGCATTAAAGCAAACAGGTTTGCTTTAGTAAGCACAGTAAGCACAGCTACTTTAGTAAGCACAAAAAAAAATTCCAAGAAGACATATGTATGTGTACTGTTAAACTGAGTTTTTGATCAATCATCCTTTTTTTTTTTTCCCAGGGAAAATGGAAATAAGCAAAATATGATTTATTAAGATGTTTAAGGAAAATTATTTCAGTACAATTTATTCATTACTATTTTGAATTTACTTTAGACGTTTCCTGAGATTGTATCAGACACTTTGTTTAACACATGAACTTAAAAGCTTTAGTTCATTAATATCTCTAACATTAACTTTATAACTTTGTAAAAAAATAAAAATTAGTAACAAGTCTTACAAAAATGGAAATCGGCAGTGAATAATTTTAAAGCAGATAAACTCAGAAGCCTTGTGGATGCTGATCTGAATACATTTCTTAGTTTACAATAGTGATCTTTCTTTTTTAAAATCTTATTTAAGCTAAAAGTCTGAATGGTCTGGGCAGTGGTGAATGTTCATTTGTATCCTTTTATTGTAGTTGAACACCAATTAGATTGTGGAGAGTCTCAGAAACAAAACCGAACAAAAACCAGTCAAGATCTATGTCTTGCTTTTAGTGGATTGTTAAGAATAACTTTGCACATATACCCCACTTTTTAGACACCATCAAATCTCTTTTTTGGTGGTCAAAGTGGCTATTTAATATATTTTAAAGGTGTCCTTTTTGGCTGTATAAATGTGTGGTTACATATTGACAGTTCACTGCCCACATTAAAGTGCATTATTGTAATTTTTGCTCAGGGTTTTTAGAAAATTAGCACAGAAAAGTAGCTTATTTTTAAAAAAAAGATGATGGAAGAGATGTTAACGCTGTAATAGAAGAAAGGTGTGTTTGCCATTATATATTTAGCAAGTATGGTTATCATCTTCTACGGATATTAAATCTTGACTTTTCCTATTTCTATTACCTTATGGGCATTTACCACTAACCAGACCAAATGACCTTGGTAAGGCTGAAATCTTTATTAATACACTTTTACAGGTAAAAATATTGATACTTATAAATTTTGTTCTTTGACAGAACAATATATGGTACTAGAGATCTACTTTATTAAGTAGACTAATTAAAACTCAGTTCTACTATGTGCCTTATGATATACCTTGGGAGTAAGTTTGTGAAAAATCAGGATATATGTGTTGTTTGTTAAATTAACTGTTTTAAGCCCTTTTGACACCTCACTAGTTTTGTACTGTTTTACCTCTTATTTCTGAAACTCTTTTTATGGTGTATCCTGTTAGAGGGGACAAACATGTCATAGAAAGCAGTTGTGCACTCTTTCAGATATAGTTGATAAATCCAATAATCTTATATATTGAGCTTCGTGTTTATAGTACAGTAAGTGGTCTAGCAAAATTGTCCATGTTTCTTTGTTTATTGATAAATGCATTGTATAGAAACTATTTCCCCTAAATATTTATGGACCAAACAATTGTGATATATCCTATTAAATTTGTGTGAATAAACCATTTTGAATCTAAGGAGTTTTATTTCCAACCAGTTTTTCTTTTTGTTTGTTTGGTTTGTTTTTTTTTTTTTTTTAATTTAAAGTCTACATGTACCAGCGCCTTTCTTTGCTTTTACGGTACCTGTGAACAATTGGTATTAAACACAGAAACACAGCCTTTTAAATATTTTAAAATACGGTTCCTTCTTAGGTTTTCAATTTCTTCATATTCAGTGTATACACTACTGCTGGTGCAACTTAGATTTTAGCCTTTTAACCTCCTTTTTTTCAACATGCAAAGTAATGCCCCACTGATTTGATACTGAAACCCTGTCCTAGACTTCGAAAAAAAGCCAGAAAACTAGCAGCTAAAGTAATTGCATGACAAATATAACCTAAATAATATGATGAAATGAATCAAGATTTAATGCTAGGTATATTGAACACAAAATAGAATTGCAGACCCCGAAAAGCCAGGTTGCTCTGTAGTTTAATAAATTGTCACTATGATTTCTTTCAGGGAGAACAAATCATGGGGCATTACAGCCAAACATCCCGACGTTTGAAAATTCCCTAAAGTATTAAAAGAAGGGGAAAAGTTTGATCGGAAATCCACTGCAGTGAAGACAAAGACAATATTAGGTTATGATAATCATACATTTAAAAATCTATTGAGCCAAAAAATAAAAACAAAAGACTTGATGTCATTTCCTGAATGTTAACAAATCATGTTATTTTATGGTGTCTAATTAAGAGAACTTGAAGGCTTCAACAAATTGTGTGGTATTAAAAACAAATTTAGAAAAACTATGTATAAAACCAGAGCAACCTGGCAGCAATCTACCCAGCCCATATTCGAAGAAAATTTTTCTTTAAAAAAAAAATCACATTTGTCAAGCACAAGTACTTGTAAAATAAAACCCGAGTGCATTCATTCCACTTGCTTGCTAATGTGTACTAGTCATATCTGTTAAATGGATTTTTGTAAATTCAAAGAGAACTTTTCACTCATTCGAGACCATAGGAATCAAAACCCAGTAATTTTAGTACTATTGTTTCTGGATTATTATTTTTTTTAAATGAGACAAATCTGCATGCACTTTTCCATCTGTCACATATAGTGTACATTTCTGTATGATGAATTTCTCTTTGATGTTTCTTGTATAATAGCTTTCATTAATAAACACTTTATTTGATGCGAACATAGTTAACTTTATGTAAACACATAGCTAATTGTTCCAACTAATTTAAACTTTTCTTTTGAAAAGAAGCAGTACAGTGCAGTTCCAGTATGTTATATATATATTTAAAATCAAAAAGAATGAGGTAGCAATACCGTTGCACAGTGTAAAACTATTTCCTTTGGTGTTAACCTTTTAACTTGTATGAAACCGACATGTTTTAAAAAAACAAACCCACCAGCATCAACAGTAAAACAACCCCCCAATTCTTCATCAATATAAGAAAACATAAGCAGTACAGTATGTAAAATCCTCAAAGACTTTTAGAGCACCAGGATATAATTTGTGGATCCCTGAGCTGTTTACACAGTCACTATGCAATGAGCAAGTATGTTAGAAAAAGTTGGTCCTGAGATTCCCAGTCTAAATGGCAGACGATTTTTACAAGCCAACAAGAAAGTATAACACTAACCAATTCTTAGTATTGAGGTTTTGTAACTGTTGAGCAACTGTTTGCAGAAAGATTTTTTAAAATATATTCCTATTTAGCTGTATAGCCAAAGCGTATGTTAAACAAATTAACATATAAAAGACTTGCCAGAAAATCTTTCATTAAGATGACATTTTTATTATATACTAATGAACCCTATGTAAACAATGTAACTTTTATGAATGATGGACATTAAATATTTCACTTACGTGTATCCTCAGCATTTTGCATGTTTTCTTAAACTTTTCCAGTTTCTGAATTCTAAAACGAAAACCATACAATTATTAACAACATAAGACAAAGTTACCTACAGATTACTGCAGCAGTCTCTGGAAACCGGTAACCCAGTATTCTAACAGCAATAAAAAGGTATCATTTATTGGTGGCAATTATGGGAAGTATTGTTTAAGCAACAGTTTTATAGTATGTTGTAAAGTTCTATTGAAAAAAGTTAGCGTGGTGGACTTAATTCAAATCAGCTTGATCAGAAATTTAAGCATATTGTGAAATTCCTAAACTGAGTCTTATGCGTTATTTATTACTGCAGAAAGTAAGTAAATGTAGGAAAGAAATTATTCGTGACACTGCCATAATATGGTTTCCCCCGGTTGTCCATAGGTAAATATTACAAACATTAACTCCTCAAATCAGTAAAGAACTTCATGGTCTTTAGGGACAAAGAAAAAAAAAAGTACTGTAATTTTTCTTTTGTAAATCACTGAATTCTTTAATAAGTTAGATTCCTTCTTCCCCTGATTTAATACTTACAGACATATTTCTAGTCTAAATTATTGTCCATGTGCTGCTTTTTTCACTTAAATTAGAAAAATAAAATAAGTAAATACTGCTGGTGAAATACTAGCTCAACTGAAGTCAACGACAAAACCATCACTGATTAAAATAAAACCTGGACAATTTTATTTCTCTATGTCTGGTTAGAGACATTAAGGTTTGATTTTTCTTAACAACACTATTCTTCATCTGGAGATAGTCCTGCACATAGTGCTCTGATTGACCTGACTAGTTGCATTAGTCAATCCAAATTTTTCGAAAGATAAAGAACTGTCTCCTGCATTAAGAGAGTAAACGTGTTGAAAGTGCAGCATTACACGAGAAAGAAAAGAATAGTTTCAGACAGGATTTGAGAGAATGCAAGACAAATTCAGGTTTTCAGGATTGTCGCCGAGTGAGAAATGTGCTGGGGGTCTTTCTAGTGGATACACAGCCATGTCTAGACACAGCATTTCTGTGCACTCCTGGTCTTGAAAAAGAAGTCAAATTGTGCAGTCCTAGAGCATCTTACTTGGAAGTGCTCATCAGAGAAATGGCTTGCAGGACCAGGTCAAATGACAGAAGGCTGACACCACAACCCATTGAAATTGGTGAATATTCACCCTCCGACTGCATGGGCTTCAAGCCAGGAGCTGGATGAACATGGAGATTAAATTACTCTCTTGTCTCCAAAGAAAGCGTAACCTTCAGAATGAGGCAGAATATATAGGACAGCCATGCTGCTCTGTGCTTTGGACTTCATTCTGCAGAGCTGCTAATCCAAGCACCTGGCACATGCATTAAATTGACTTCAAAATATTTCTTCCTGCTTCACCCAAATGCAGGACACAAATTATACTGCTGGAATTTCCAGAAGCTACTATAGTGTCAGAGATTTTATTCAGTTATTCTGCAATGCTGAACAATTCTTCTGCGCTTCTCACTTGACATAGACTTATTTCGACACATACCTATATACATACCCTTGTCTTGCCTTCAGATAACCAGTACTTTCATATTTATTTAAGTCATTCAAACCTATAGGAAGCAACTCTCTGTGGTTACACATTCCAGCAAAGGCAGTTGTCATAATTTTTTTGATACTCCTCTACAGTTAAACATTTTTTTTCTGGAGTAGTTTTTATGTTATGAATTTGTACTTTTGTGTGGTTTTTTAGTTCTCACAGCTTTTCACTAAAAAAAAATATGTAGTGCTTGAAATGGATTATTTTGCCAGTTTTTCCTGTAATATTTAGAAAAAACAAATCTACTGCAATCATTGAATTCATGGCTTGCATGTTACTATAAGAGTATTTCCCTCTACAAACTGATATTGTCATAACAAATGGTATCAAATACATTCAATTCTAATTCTAACTAATATGATTAATATTAGAAATGATAGCTTTTTAGCTGCACTGACTTCTGGCTCAAGTGTGCCTCTGGTTTTGGGAATGGGATTACAAGCAAGCATCCTTTGAAATTTCTGGTATTTGCTACTGCTAGGAGCAGAGGGCTACACTGAAGGTCTGATCTAGCTTAATAAAAATCAGTGTCATTTTCCAGTTTGCCCTCTTTTCAAATTGGGCTTTAACAGAGCATAAAAATGCCATGAATAATTATTTTGCTGGTAGAAAATAAAAGAAAATAAATATGAAAAGAATAATATGAAAATAAATATGAAAAGGAAATAAATATGCTTCCCTTTTGCACTTTGGTTACACACTTGAATACAGATTTTTCAGTCTGTACAGATGTGCAGTGTTTTGAATCTGTGAGACTGCTGCATATAGCAAATAAAAAATAAGAAAACGAATGAGCTAAGAAATTATTATCAGACTGCAGATATAAGCAGTCACCGGAAGAGGTGGTAGTTTTTTATTTAGCATCCAATGAATCCTTATTTCATTATTTTCCTTGAGGAATTTGGACTTACTTACCTGAGAACAAACAGTCAAGTAGCTTGCTGCTGTCACATGCATCTTGACCCCACAGTTTGAGATGCAAAAGAGAAGAATCTGCAATGAGAATTTTTTGAGAATAATTATCCAGTATAACAACAAAAGGTTTCCCAATATCCTAAAATTAGCAAAACAAAATGCAGCATCAGGGTATATGAGAGCATTGATTTCTACTAGATTTTAAGACATAAACATATACAGGCTCATGACTTCTGTTTAATTCACAGAGGATAATTAACTTTACCAAAAATACATAGCCTGTCATAACAAGGAGCTGTGGATATAGTGTCACTAGGGACAGTAAGGTAAATTTAGGAAGAAACCAACTTGGCAGCTTAGAGGTCAGTATTTTTCACCTGCAAAGATACTTGCACGATTACTGCTAGGGCTGCAGCCACGAGCATTAAGAAAATACCTCAATTTTTTCTTTTTTTTCTGGCTGTATGGCAGAGTATTTTTTGACTCTATAAGAAAAAGCAGACTACAGTAAAGAAAGTCAAATGAACACTTAAAAGTACATGAATGGGGTTGTGTGCCTTTTATGTGCCTGCTCGCATACTCGATATTAAATGCTATAGTAAGGCTCTGAATATCAGTCTTAAGGAAGCCACTGCTTTCCTTTTGCTTTTTTATTTGAAGATGCTTTGCTTCTTGTACACAAGGTTACATAGACAAGCTGTAACTAAGTGCCTGCTGAAGTAATTTCCTATCCCATTTTGTCAAAACTTATCTTAATAATCAAACACTCGGACAGAGAGGTTTTCCGTGAAACTGGCAGAGGCAAATTAAGAAGTCAGAGCTCCTGCTGTTCATTACAATCTATCAGAAATAGTTTAGCTGCCCAGGAGTGCTTTCTACACTCTGCAACACTAGAATGGTCCTGAATGAATCAATTTCTTATGCCGTTGAATTTATTATGCTATTTAAATTTTTGGTATTTCAAATACTGCTGTTGCTGTGGATGGACCCAAATCAAGAAGCTCTTCAAACTGTATTTTACCACTAAAACAGTAGCATTAGAAGACTATATAACTTGGAGTGCTTGGATATTTCACAAATAACACTCAGATTCTGAGATCTTTTTGCCCCTTTGTGCTGTAACAACAACAGGTTAAACCTAGAGATCTCAAAAACATGGTCGTGCTCTTGAACCTACTCAAACTGTTGAAATTCAACATATTTCCAGAATGCACTGCTGAATTCTGGTTAAATCTGTAGATTTCTGATTGAATATCCCTGATTTTCTCATTTGGATCTATCTTTTAATGGTCTGTTAGACTTTCTGGGCTCTAGCAAAACTGAAAAATGAAGCAGTTCATAACATCAGTGAAAAAAACAATTTTACAGAACTGTTCAGGACAGTTTTAGAAGTGTCCAGAGGTTTGAGTTTTGGCTTGGTTTTGGTTTTTTTTTGGCTTATTTGTTTTTCTAAGAGAAAAGTAAAAAGGAAAGCCATTTTTTGGGGGGGAAAGCAGTCTCACCAGTAACTAGTTTCCAAAGGCCTCTCTCTTCACGCTCTGCATCATTTTGTCATTAAATTAAATAACATTTCATTATGAGAACCTCTCACTTCAAGCAAGCTGAACCCTCCATTTTCTTTTCCTACTTGTTTTCGGTAGCTTTGAACATTTGTGTTTCCTCTGTATCATTATTGCCCGCATAAAGCCAATCTGCGCAGGCCGCCTGATCAGCCACTCGCATGTGAGATCCTTCATGGTATAAATCCTAAAGCTGAGCACACCGACTGCTTTCCTCAAGCATCTTTTTATTCCTTTTATTAATTCTCGAATGTACTGTCTACAGGGCACCAGCTCAGAGGCCTGCTGGGCGGAGGGGCCTGACGGGCCCTGACCAGCCCCAACTGGGCCCTCATCACCCACCAGCCCAGACGCCATTTAAGCTCAGCCCTGAGGCCCTGCTCCCTCCTCAGGCTGTGGCTGTGTCTCACCTAACTCTGGTCCTGCCTCTGCATGACCCACTTCTGCTCCCAAGCTGCCCAGGGACCCCTGGGCAAGGTGGGCTTTTGGTAAGAAAAGGAATACTTTGTGATCTGGTACAGTTTTTTCCTGTTCCCTTCATGGTGCTGTTTTGCAGCTGGAGTTCCTTCCACCCTTTTTTCCCAGCACAGAGTTAGAGGTACCTGTTAAAATTGCATAGAAAATAAAAGGTGAAACAGGATCCCACCTGCTGGCAGCCTTGAACGGCTTTTGGGAGGGAAATGTGTAGGGCTTGGGAATCGCGGGTGGAAGGAAGGGATGAAACCTCTACCCTGGCCCTTGAGGTAAATGTGCTCTGGATTCAGAGCTGTTAGGTGAAAAGATGTTGTTAATGGGCAACAGAACCCTGATAAGAAAAACTAATTTAAGCTCCTCTTTCTACTTCCCACTTATGTCCATATGCTCTAATTCTGATTGTGGAAACACTGATGCGTATCTTTACCTTCCTTACCCCGTGTGACGCTACTGAAATGTATTTAAATGGAATTATTTGTACTTAACTGGAGGCATAAACCAATAAAAGCAGAGCTTATTGTGTAATTTATACCAATTCTGTTTCTTCTAAAAGACTTTAAAGATTTTTCATGTATATTATTCGAGAACTAGTGAAGCAGTATACCTGCTCAATTTTGTCTTGCTTATCATTTGCTTATATTTGCTCAGAAATTAGCAGTAGAATGAATAGAAGCAGTTCGATTAATGGTCAAGAGTAAAAATGGTCAAAGGAAGAAATTATAATTTGAGTATTTTGCAAGTATGTCACTGCCATATATGAAATACATTCTGCACATATGTTATTAATTTACTGACTGGCATGGAATGAAAAGGCCTACTTCTGGTATTTCAGGTTACAACAGATGTTATTTCTTCGACACTTCCAAATTATGGATACTTAATATTCAGCATGACTTTAAAGGAGCTATATGAGAGACGGAGATAGCACTAAAGCATGCACAGATTTTGTTTTTTACTGCCAGTGTATAAATACAAAGCACTTGGATTTTTTAGTTTGTGTGTGAGCCATGAAGAGGGATAAGCAAGAACCAGCCTGGGCAGCTTTTAGAAAGCTGTGGAAAAAAAGTTACTTCAAACTCAAGCCAATATTCCTCGGGTTTTTTGATTCTAATTTCTTTGCTCACAAGTGAAAGTAGTTTCATGCTCCTTCCCTTTAGGTAAAAACATTCTGGCAACCCAAAGCCTGAAAGGGAAACCGAGTCCAACGATGCCTTCGCAATGGTGCGAAAAGCATTTAGAACCTGGTTCCACCCTCTGCACGCGGTTCCACATGGTCACCTCGGTAGCATAACAGTTTGTCCGGAGCGCAAATCCCCTCGTGTGGTGACTGTCAATTGACTCTGACTGTAAAATGCAGCGAGAGCGGACGCAGTGGTGGGAACACATGCTGGTATCCGCATCGCCGCTCCCCTGCATGATGCTGATGCTGACATGTGTCAGAACGGAGGCTGTCTTTTTCCTCTCTGGCTAATAGGGGAGTATGTCCTAGGGTGGTTCTTCACCTGTAGTGCTAATGGCAGTCCTGTTCAGAGAGGTTTCTTCTCAGATCCTCCAGAAAGCTGCTGTTATTCTTGCTCCTGAATAGCACTATCTGGATAACTGACCAATCCCTAATGTCAGAGGGCAGAATACTGGTATGGATGTATACAATACCACTTGGTAGTGTTGTATTTGCACTGTGCCACGTACAGAGGTGTCGTGGTTTGACCCTGGCCGGCA
>NW_009723085.1:0-7785 GCF_000703405.1 Apaloderma vittatum
TATATTTATAATTATACATTAGCAGTATAATTCTAGCCTGATTTCTCTTCCATAATTGCTAAAATTTCCAGGGTAAAACACATACCAAAAAATGTGGTATTTAAAACCAGGCAACTTCTGTTAGGTAGTAATACCCTGAGTAACTGTACTGAATAATTCAGAACTTGATATCTGCCGGACATGGCTGAAATTTAGGTAAAGGTTAAGGGAACAGGTTGAATGTAAACCATTGACAAAATGCAACAGACTGCATGGCACAAGGATTTTTTTTTTCATCTAATACAAGGTATGTAAATCACAGTGTATGTGTAAATTTTTCTTGAATTAAGGAAGAGAGGAAGGTGAAGCAGCTAGAAAACTCGGTCTGCTTACTCCTAAATACCATCCAATGCAGCAAGCCAAATGTATTTTGACTTGCTACCCTTGAACAACACACATAACTAATACTGAAAAATCCACAATATGTAACAAAGGCAACAGAACTACATTTGAAAAATTTATCTACATGTGCCAGGGATTTAACAAAGCAGGAACAGACTGATAGTTTTTTAAAGAGTATTTCTTTCTGGTTTTGAAACATTGACAGAAACCCTGACAGTTTCAAAACAACTCGTTCTTACACAAAATTATTCAACACTAATATATTAGGCTTATTCTGTTTTGTGGCTGAGTAGATAATGTAGATTTAGATTAGATGTAAGGAAGAAGTGCTGAGGCACTGCAACAGCAGCCTGGCCTGGTGGGAGGTGTCCCTGCCCCTGGTGGGGTGGTTGGAACTAGATGTTCTTTAAGGTCTCTTCCAACTCGAAGCATCCTATGATTCTACGGTGACTTAGTTTACTTTTAGCTATTTTAATTGTAATCCTTAAAACCATGGTCAGCAGCACATTAGCTCTATAGACATCTCAAGTTCATATGTCTTTTTCCTTGGAAACTACAGTTTTGCTCCCACAGATACCTAAAAATATCCCAGTTTGGTAAGCACTTAGCTTCTCAGATTGTGCCAAATCCTCTCAAGATACAGACAGCTCGGTGGTGGTGTCCCCACGCCAGTGAAGGGCCAAATGGCAGTGTAGGCACTACTGCTATTATTTTTTTTTTCAGTCTGACTTTGGTGAAAACAGTGACTGTCTTCTAGTTGGGTTGCAAATTGAACAGCATCTCAATTCTCACCTCTGCCTGTGAGAAGTCAAACTTACATCTTTCATTAAAAAAAACCTCCAGATGTGGAAGGTTTGCTCATTATACCTGCTTCAACACATACGCTTTCCTCCCGAGTTGAAACATACTTTTGCATCCAAAGAAAAGCAAGTAAAACACTGTTGACATAAATAATGTGTATAGTATCTGCAAAAATGATAAAGGTAGCTGATGAGTGTTCTTATCTCAGACTGAAGAGAGACGTAGAAAAGGAATAGACTGCGCTAAGACATAGTCTAAGATGCTCTGTTCCACACATAACTTTGAAAAAAATCAAAAATTCATAGTATCCTGCACACATTTCAAGAGAAGGATAAGGAGATAAATTTGGTGTGCATGCAGAAATTAGAAACACACCCTTATAAGCAACTCATGAGGCTACAGAAATGCAAAATTCCATTAACTGTGTAGACCGTTAAGTCTTGCCCTTGAAAATTGATAGCAGATTTGTATAAGGAGTCACTATTTTATTAAATTAGTCCACAGTCTACTAGCTAAGAGAAATCACTAGGTAAACTCAGTTTTTATGTTTTTCAAAACTTCACAAAATAAACTCACTTCTCATAAACCATTCAGGAGAATAGAATATTTTCCTGTTGCCTCAAGTTACCAATGATCCAAAACCACACTCTATGACTTTTTTAACACATCTCTCAATTCTGGTGTTTGCCTTAGGAAAACAACAGATAAGATGCATGTATATTTTTCAGAAGCTGAATCCTGTTATCATTTTTATAAGGTCACATGCTGAACACAGGAAATTGAAAACCCTGTGGAGGAAAAGTAGTGTTGCAAGTGTCAGATTCCTATATAGTTTTTGGCATTTTTTTCCATTTCTGAATTGACTTCACTTTCTCCTAATATTTTATTCCTGAAAATATAACCACTTAAATTGCTTGATATTTTATATACCATACTTAGATTGGTTTCATCTGATGTTCAAATTCAAACAGAGGAAACATAAGGCTCTGAGTCATATAAAGCCTCTGATACAAAATATCTTCATTTCTAAAATTAGATGAGATTTAGGATTATATTTTTGTCCAAAGCTCATTGAAAGCAAAGGAATATTTTAGTGGGTTTTGACATAGCCTTATTGTTTCACTGCTTTTTTTTTTTCCCCTTTGCTCCCTAAAAATTTACTCTCTGCTGTGTTAGGACTTCTATTTTCTGCAAAGTGGGTTTGCTAGATATATTCTGCAAAACTATTTACACTTATCAAATGTACTCACTGATTCTAAATGAATATCTTTCACTTACAATCACGGAAGAACTATGGATTTTCCCAAAATAGTAACAGCTGTTTGGATATTTTTGTTAGGCATATTTCAGTCGTATTTTTGAACAAACAAAGATAAACTCAGGACTCTAATGTATTTGAACATGTATTAGTTTCCAAAGACATAAGAACACACAGTTTGTAAGGCAAAACAATTTAGACAAATAAACATCAATAATTTAACACTTTTAACTTTCAGTGGAGTGCTTTCCTTTTTCTTCCATAAATGTAAAATAATGTCTTTATAGAATGGGATGTAATCTTTTCATGTTAGGAACCAACCCGGAGAGTGATGATCTGATATCCTTTTCCAACATCTAAAGAGACTGCAGTCAACCAAGTACATCTTACATCTCTTTCAAACAATAATGAAAAATTACTAAACCTAATTAAATGTCCATTTCTCACCCCCCTCCATAGTTCTTCACAAGGAGTTTGAACAAACAAAAACATTATTTATAATGGATGCTATTGAGTTATGATCGATACTCATGTAAAATTTAGCATCTGATTTAAAACAGTTTGATACAATGCAAAAAAGGTGAATAATGCATGAAGCTCCTCTTCCATGAGTGCCGCCTCACACCATTTACAATGTAAAGGGTGTTCATTTAAAGCACAACCCACAACTATGGCAAAATATTTTAGGCTTAAGGAGTTCACATAAACTTAGAAACCAGCTACCCCAGAAGCACAGTTAAAAGGAATAATTAGAATCTCACATAATACCACCTTCAGGAAGGAAAACTGTTTATGCCCTTCAATGATAAACCTTTGGCAGGAGTGGTTTTAAATATATAGCATAGGGGCAAGCGGTACTGAGCATAGTAAGTAGGTTATCCCGCAGGTTCTGAAATTATTAATGAGCTGCAGGACTCAGTCTTCCACTGAATTAATTATAATTAATCAAATTCGCCTGCTCCAGTGAAAGGCGACCAATAGCTGGATGGGCACGGTTGTTTATCACTTTGAGATGCTGATTATTGTATTTGCTACTCTTCTAGGACATTCATCTTACCCATTCTTAGTCAACTATCAGATGTCTGGGTTTAGGTATTTGTAGGTCTTTTCTGTAGTTACTGAAGAGTCACAAACGTCTCTAGAAGCTACTTTTTCTCTCTATTTTAGATTTTTAATTTAGGATCCTTTGGGATGATTTATCTTCTTTAAGTTCTTCTTATGTCTGCATTAGATATTGAGAGCTTAAATAACTGTTTCAAAGTACAGTTTAGATGGTTTGTATTAGGTGAGGCAAAACAGCTCCTGGAGAGTGTTGATCAGCTGAGAAGCAAACTGGATTTGTGGAGCCATTCTAAACACAAGCTTTTGTAACACTCAGATTGTTAAAACAAAACCACACTCTGTACATATCCCACCAAATTCATACAATGTTAATTGTAAAATCCCAGTGCTTTTTTCACTTTTCGGTCCTTTATAAAACTCACTCATTTGAAATACATAGGCAGCAAAAATAAAACAAATGAGTCTATTAATAAAGGACCTAGTCTTAAGGTCGACACTGCATTTGAGAGAGCTACTCAAGCAGTTTCAGAAACCGTGTGTCAAAAAATATGTCAGGTAAGTGGTTTTCAGGTTAGACAGAATAAGTCCATTTTATCCTTTCAATATAATGCTATTTCTTCCAATAATGATAGCTGTGGCAATTTTTATCTTCCATTCTGTTATTGAAGGAGGATTAAGATATTTCTAATGTCATAAAAGTACTCTTTGGGAAAGAATGATCGTTATTAAAAGTGCTCTAAAATTAGATGATTCAAAGGTGTCAAGAGTCATGCCTAACAGACGAGTTTAGCAGGTAATGACTGGGGGACACAGAGCTACTACTGGTCTAGACATCTCTTCAAATGGAAGCAATTTTCTTTGAGGACAGGGAAAAAAACTAACCATGGAACAAAAATACCAAGGAATATTGACCTTCAGCTCTCTGTCAGGTTTGGTTGATTGGATGAATGCAGACTAGGCAGGGTTTAACAATATCTTACAATCCATCTTATTTTCATTAGTGAAGACAGCGTAGAGTGGTTATGTTGCCATTTTGCCAAATTTTACAGTTGTAAACAGAGACTGTTGACTTATTTTGTATAGAAACAGAGCGAGTTATGTCAGAAGGCTATTGACCCAGCACTTGCAACACTGCTTTAAGAAAAGAAGGCTACCAGATTGCAAACCATACCATAGAAGAAGAAAGTACTGAAGGGCTTTCCTCCACAAGTACTCTGGGACAAAGATGAAGTAAAACCTACTTGGAGACATATTAATTTAGGTTCTTTTCAGAAAGCTATTTATATTCTATGGCTTTGAAACACAGTATAGGAGATTCTATTCCTTTCTAAATGGTAAAATAAAGAGATACGCTACCTTAGCAAAGTAGAAAATGAAGGGCAGGCAAAAGCAAACTTTGCAAACTGAACAGCTGTTTGATGAACCTATGTAAACACGCACCATTATCTCTCCCAGAATAAAGCTATGCGAAGTGAAAAAAAAAAAAAGAGTGACCAGATTGTGATACATGAGGACAATTTTCCCTAACTTCTTAGCTACTCTTCCATTTCACAAAGCTGTAACCTTATGTCATGATCCCATGACTTCCACCTGCACTTTATTCTTGCGCTTTGTCCTAAGTGAGTGCCAGTTAATACCAGGGATCAATGAATCGCTTCCTCCCCCACTCTCCTCCTTCTGAGACCACATTTCCTCAGACCTGTTCTGCATTTCTTAGCATTGCTGCACCTGTTTAAGAGAGCTGCCAATGTGCTTGCCATTAAACCTCAAAAGCTGAAGTATATCCTTAAGCAAGGAGTGACAAATCAATGCTCTTTCAGTTTTCCAAGTTATTTCATCAAGACCACTTCATGGTTGTTTGAATCTCTGCCCTTTTGAACTCAAACATTTTTTTTTATTTACTTCCGTTTTCCTTAGATGATTGTTGGAATCATTCCTAACAATAATTCCAAGACTGAAGATCACTATAACCGCACTGGAGATTCTTCATTAAAATGGGCTTCAGTTCTGGAAGTTTGGGTTTTTTTCTGAGAGGGGGTTGGTTTTCGTTGGAGGGTTTGTGGGGGTTTTTTTGTATTTATTTATTGTTTTGGGGTTTTAAAGTTTTTCTTTTTAATTTTTACCTACAATTTTTGAATATAGGGTGTGCATTTACAATTCTGCTTGACTCTCTACATGCAAGTGTGTGTGCATGTGTATAAAGTGCTTCCTATTTTCATGTTCACATTTTGTTCCTTACAGATTTAGTGTTAAAATGAAGCTGTCTTCCTGAAATTGTATATCATTACTATGACCTAAAAACTTAGTTGCTTGATTACTTCAAACACTAAACAAATGGTATTTGTATGGCTGCCGTGAATGTTTCCATTGATGCAAATCTTTGCCTGAAAAACTACTGAGAAATGTCTTCTAGAACCCAGGTTTTTGACAAGGTTGTTGTCAACACACATTGAAAACACATTCTGAAGAAAGTACTTGAGCTAAGTTCAGAATATAAAGCAACTTTCAGAAGCTAAGAAAGATAGAAGCATGCTTGTCTTGCCTCCTTCTTAAGCTGAAAGTCAACAGTAGACAGATGTGTGTGAACAGCTTAGTTAGGTGTGCTAAATAAAGAATCCTATGGCCATTATCAGATGCTCGTTTGCTTTTCATAAACTCATTTTGATTGTATGAGTGGACAAAGAGAGAGTTTCACAGTATCTCAAGGACAGTGTGATTCACATTTTAACTACTGTGGTTGAACCTTGACATTTCTAGTGGGGTATGATTCTCCTTGATGGCGCTGCCTTAACGACTGGATTCTTCAGTAATATTGGTATTAAGCTGTTATATCTAGAGCTTCTGTCTATCCTGCCTCAAAACAGCATCCGTTTGATTAATACAGTACCCCATGACACAGTTTATGTTTATAATAAGTTACCAATTGTGTTGTTGTTTTGTTTTGTTTTTTTTTTAAAAAAAAAAGAAGACACCCGGCCATAAACTTCTTAATCATAGAAATTTCTATCAATTTTTGATGGTCTATGTCATGAGCACAGAGTAATAGAATATCAAAAGTTAAAGTATAAATACATGCATAAAGGTGTTTTACCTTTTGTACACAGTGAGGCTTCATTCATTATCTCTCCAGAAACTTTTGAAGATACAGTCTCTGACTAATGCATTTTTCAAGTAATATTGCAGCATGTTTACATGTATAAGCATGTCTCAATGCATGTAACAGAAGGATAAACCTCTTGGCCTTTTTCTAATAAAGTATCTAACAACAGAGGGGCTACAGGATTTTGGTGCTCTAAACAAATAGGAGTTATTACTCAAGGCTGCTGGGTATGCACAGGGCATACAGAGGTTTGCTCTGCTTACTAAGAATCAGCTGCTTCTTGTTTTTTCTCAGTTATTGGCTGCAGCATCTGACTGAACTACAGTCCAGTTCAGCAAACCTGGCATGTTCCAACCTCCACTGCAGCAACTGTCAGCAACTAACGTGCAGCTTAGCAAAGTGTTAATCAGGTAACTGCACGTTTGAAGACACAAGCAATGCCAAAGCATTGACCGACTGCAGGACACTGCACATGTGCTCCACTTTCTGTCTGGGTTCATAGACCAAAATGCTGACCTCACTCCTCAAAGGGATACCCACAGCCTTCAGTACAGCACAGATTCTCTTCAATTCACTAGAAGGCGTCAACTCTGGTGTAATGAACACTTAGATACCAGAGCACTTGGTTCAGTGTAAGTTTTATGCAGCTGCAGCCTGAAATATTTATAGCTTATATTCACAGTTCTCTCAACATTTATATATGTGCTATTTAAGAAGATGTTTGAATTTACAAAGAAAGCAGCACTACTTGTGTTGAAGATATATTTCACACATAAAACAATAAATTTCCTATGCTGCTAGAAATATGACTGACAGAAGAACAAGTACATTCTGAAAATCTAGAGAGGCAAATTTTAATAGAACTATTCAAGATGCAAAATGAATGACTAGAACTATACTTTTATAGAGAAAATCTTTGCAAATTTTTCTTAGATCCAAATTGTAGGGTATCAAGAGAAATAATGGTATGGAGGACAGGATTACATGTCATTGGTTTCTTTAAAAACAGACTTTTTAAATAGTAGACATGGCACAGATATATTGAAAGCTATGAATCTGTGTTAACACTTGCTTACTCATAAAATTTCAGAAATTATAAACTGAAATTTGCAATGCTAGTCTGTACTTTCAAAACAGCAGAGAGATAATTCAAGTAGGAATTTTTGCTTAGAAAAACAAAAGG
>NW_009723086.1:0-2199 GCF_000703405.1 Apaloderma vittatum
CATCTTACATCTACTTATTTAGGGTATTATAATTTACAGAATATGAGACAAAATCTATCAACTTCAAAACTGCAGAATGATCACGTATATTTTGAAAGAGAAACATAATTAAAGTGGAGCAAAATTATATTGTTTTATCAGTGGCTTCAACACAGCCAGGATTTTACCAACAGTACATAATAAAAACAAAAATTAGATCATTGTTCAAACAGAAATTCCATGTGTGCTTGTTGATTCCTTGGAGATTGGTATTCATAATCTCTTGACTCTGTTTCAATAAGTTTGGGAGTTTAGCTCAATATTTTCCCAGCTGCAGAAAGAAACCTTTATAAAGAGAACCTGAATGCCTTTAAGAGACTGCAGATTCTTCACCTACATGGTTTGCCTTTCCTTTCTTAGCTGCCTTTCTTCTCAGTGTTCTCCAGAAAAAAACAGCACAATAGCGATGGAAATTTAACTTATTTTGCTTTCCCAGGAATTATCTTGTTCTTTACAGATAGTCTATAAAATCAAAAGTGGATAATACAGCCTTTTCTATTCGTTTTTTTGGTTTTTTTTCCCCCCCCCCCAATTCTTTGGTTATCTCATCAAGAAGTTCTACTACTATCTTGATAGTGTTTTCCAACATGTATTTCAACTGTTTTATTTTGTTTGCAAACATTAAACTTGTAGTTAGTTCACATTCTGCTAGGATATATGTTTTAATTGGGATAGTTTAATGATTGATCTTGCAAAGTCAGTGCACTCTAGCAGCTTTTTTCACTGAAATATTTCTACCAAGTTAGTGGGAAACTGTTTATGAGTGACCTTACAAAATACCCGTGATTAAAAAGCTGATGGTGTTGAAGTCAGTAATAAAATTTATACTGATTTTGTTGAAAGCATGAGCTTGTCCCATATGTTTGTAGCAGATAAACTACAGGATCTGATTCTTGATGAGCATAAAAATGAGTAGCAGCACAAAAGTAAATAGGCTTCTATGGGGTTACGTCTTCTGAGTTTTTAAGCAAAATGGTCTACAGAAAATATAGAGAAATCCTGAATTGCGTCAGAAAAAAACTTTTCAACAACCTCATCTGAAGCAGGTTGTCACAGTACAAGGCTGAGGTCTTAGTGACTTCATGACTGAAATCCTTGAAACTGACCTGCTCTGCAAAGTTGCATTTTTACTGCTCACTAAGGAGTGCTGGTCATGATACTGGCCCTACATGACAGGGACACATGGCATACAGAACATCAAAAACTTCAGTGAATATACACCATATTGGAAGTAGAAACTGTAGTGAAAGTAATAGTTACAGTCATTCAACATTTTCCATTAAATTAGATCCTTCTCAGTTACTATCATTCTGTAGACTTTCATCATTTAGGTGGAAACTCTTCAGGTCTTAGGTGGAAACTCATCTGCGTCAGGGATATTGTGATTTTTAAAATTAAGAGAGTTGCTTTTTAAAACTTGCTGACTTACTTGTTTACCTGCACCATATTCCTGTTATTTCTTCATATATTTTCATAAAACTGTATTTTCCACATAACAAATGAGGTCATTGTTTGGAACAACTGAAATGTTATTCCCCTTTCCCTCTCCCATTTGATAACAAATAATTTCAATTAAAATGTTATGTGGCAGTAGTTCCCAAGTGAAAAATTCCAAAATTGGATTTATTTCATATAAAGCCATCTGAAAGTTTTATAGGGAGCCTAGATGACTAATTTTCATTAAACATTTAATTTAACTTTTAGGAGGCTATAGTTAAAAAACCCAATTTTTGTGGTATTATGCCCTTACTAAAAGTTTTAAATGGTTCCTACGGATATTTTTGAACTAATGAAGCTTTTGACCCCACTTCTCAATGGAAGATGAAATGAAGATATATCATGTTGCATATTTACTTACATCACACTCATCTGCTTGAAAACACCTGACTCAACTTGGCAGGAGTGATAAAACTCCTCATTAAGCTGTTAAAAAACAGAGAAAGAGAGAGGGAGAAAGGGAGAACTCTAATTAAGCAGCTTGATAAAAATTCTGACCCATAATAGATTAAATAAGCTTTCTGTTCAGCAATAATTCCTGGTACTAAGTGAGTCCACTGGGAGCAGGTATATCCGATATTGCAGGTTGATAAATAAATGCATTTACTGTTTGGAAGAGCTTCAAGAATAAGCTTCTTTTCTTTCTTTTCTTTTCTTTTCTTT
>NW_009723087.1:0-8520 GCF_000703405.1 Apaloderma vittatum
AGGTTGGATTAAATTATCTCTAAGGTCCCTTACAGCCTAGGACATTCTCTGATTCTATGTCACAGCACTGGGACAGCCTCTCAGTAACAGCTACGCAAAGGCAAATATCATGACATACCTTACTTGGTACCAAGCGTATATGTGAATCCATAAAAAAATTGCACTTGGCAATTTTCTCCTAAGAATAAGACATGCCTGAGAGAGTGAAATAGTAATTGGGTTATGCTGGATTGGATGTTTTAGTGTTACTTTATGCCATTATAAAATTGACATGATTATACAAATGGAAAGCATAAAATCAAAAGTATTAAACTGAAGTTCTTGAAAATTTAGTACTACCCTCTCCCTGCTCCAGACACCTTGAAAAAAAAAATTTCTGTAAGTTGCATTATGGCCAAATCCTTCCCCTACCAAGCCCAAGGTACTGAGAAGAGACTGTACCTGGGAACAAAGAGGAGGAAAATTTTCCAGCACTGCTCAAGGTTTTACATGTACAATTTCCATTAATCGAGCTAATATTTACACTCAGAATTTCAACCTTGAAGTGAATTATATTCAGAAAGATAACAGTTTATAAAAAAAAGTCAATAACCAACGAACCGCATTTTCATTTTCAATGTTTCATTTAAAGAGTTATTTAAGGGGAAGAAAATAATAAGATGAGCCTCTGGCCATTGAAGACAGAATCATTTTATAGATGTAGATGTAGTTAGTCAGCTGAACAAAACAATACATGACACCATTTTACAGTTCAGGGACTGATGGGAACAGAAACTTCATGTGAAATAATGTTCAATGTATAAATTTCTATATAATAACAAAAAACAAACAAACAAAAAAATCAAACTATGAACAAAGGCAAATAACCCGATAGTCAAGAAAACACATATTGACCACAGCTGACAGCTGCAATGAGAATTCCTAAAAAAAAAATTAATCAATTATCTTTGGCACTTTCTGAGCAAAATATGATTTCAACACCTTTTTCTGCAAAAGCTCAGATAATTTCCTGAGTGCAAACCAGTAGCAGGCTTTACAATTCGTAGCATGCAAAAAGAAGAGATTAAACTACCTGAGCATGCACCTGTAATACTTGCACTGGAATTAACCAGTCACCAGGTATTTTTCTGTAGCAGAGCATCAGGCATGCCATCTTGATATAAGCAAGTCAGAATAAATTGCTTACACGCTGTAAGTCTGAAAGGTCCGATAGTCCATTCCAAGTGGCCAATTAAGTGCTTGGAAATACATGTGTTTGTACTTCTTTAATCCCTGCACTTTCCAGTTTGGGTTAATAGACGTAGAAAGTTCTTACCCTGTTCTTTTCCACCCTCACAGAGTTACAGTAAGAATCCTGAATAAAGACAAATTTTATAAAAGGGCCTGAAGAGGGTATAAACAGGCTTGCTCAGGCTTTACTTGATAGGGGATATAAAGCAGGTACACCTCCTGTGGGGGATTTTTTCCCAAGGCATCACTTAAGTATCACATCTCAATACTTTCACCTGATGCTTTGGAGTAGAGGAGATGATGCTGTGGAAGAGTGGGGCTGGCAGCCTGTCTAGTTCTTAGAAATCTCTATGAAACACATTGGCCTTCACATACACCCTGGCACACAAGGTGATGGTAGAGTGGGGGCAATGCAGATGGACTTGTGAGATTCTCTACCGACATGATTTTATACGCATTTATTCCTCCTTCTCCTTGCCAGCCTGGGCTCAAGGCAGCAACAAAAGATGGGTTAAAATGCTAGTTCATTTGGGAATAGCTCAAGCATCTTCATTAATGTAACTGACAATGAACTGGGCAGGAAAATATTGCTGCTTTCTTGTATCAGTGATTTTCTCTCCTGCATCTCCATGTGATGGATTTCACTTTCCTCTTGTACAAAATCAGACCCTTCACTTGTTAATACTATTACATCCTTGCTCTCCTGCTATAAATGAGCACTGCCCATCTGTGCCTTGTAATCCTTTCTTGCATGCATCCAGCATCCCCTTACAAATCTGTCTTTCTCAGATAGAAGCAATCTATAGTAGTACTGGTCATCTGCACTCTAACACACAACATCTGATCCCTGTTTATTTAATAAAGAGTTTGTATTTGGAAACCACTGGCAGTAATTCAACAGTGAAGGACTGTGGATTTAAGTATTATAGATTTACGTAAGTGGGGAGAAAACTAGTCTGGTTCATGCTTAAATGATTATGTTGAGTCCTGCCAATTCAGCTGGGAGGGAATCTCTTGCTTTGTAACTCCCCTGCTTGCCCTGTGGGACAACTGTGTAAATAAGAGGGAAAATGGGAGCTCCTTGCCTCATATTCCTCCCTGAGGAAAAAAGAAAAGAAGGGATGGAAATAAAATAAATTTTTTCTCATTAAAACTTCAGCCCTGTAAACAAGGCACAAGAAAAAGTTGCATAATTTTAGCCAAATGAAAGGGAATACTTATTTTTATTACTGACAGCTGCAGTGCTGGCATTGTAATAGTTAATTTCTTAGCTTTATATATAAGATCATTTTAACAAGCTTCTCCTTTCCTCACCTCTACTGTTATTTTCTTTTAACCGCAGAGCCTGAACAAAAACACAGAGAAAATGAAACATCAAAGCAGGTGTGGAAGCATCATCAGGTCCCGAAACAAAAGTTAATAACTTGATTTCACATTGTTTTAGACCATCATTAAAACATCACATCCATTTAGAAACCCCACAGCTTCCCAGCTTGGAGGAGCCATTCTAAATTGCCAGAAGCATCTCTCCCTGTCCTTGCTTCGTCTGCACTACTGCGTGTGCTTACACAATGCAGGTTGCCAAAACCCCAAAATCACAGAATGGCTACCTGGCTGCAGGTGACAGAGCAAGAGAAAGAAAATTGCATGCATAAACACAACGACAACATTCCTAGGCAAAGTCTGGGCAGAGGTGGGTAATCTAATCTGTGTAAGGGTAGAGAAAAAAACAACAATTGTCTGACGTATTATGGTCCCCCTCAAAAAAAACCAAAGGTGTTAAAATTTTGATGCTATAGAAATCCTGCAGAACATATGAGTGTGTGAGTGGAGGCAGTGCAGGGACAGCCATGCAGCAGCCCAGCAGCAGTCATAGAATCACAGAATGTCAGGGGTTGGAAGGGACCTCTAGAGATCACCTAGTCCAACCCCCTTGCCAGAGCAGGATCCCCTAGGGCAGCCACACAGGAACATGTCCATGCGGGTTTTAAACGTCTCCAGGGAAGGAGATTCCACAACCTCTCTGGGCAGCCTGTGCCAGTGCTCTGTCAGTGCTCTGTCCTGCACAGTAAAGAAATTTTTCTTCATGATGAGCCCAGCCTGTTCTTTGGAGTTGCCTGACCCACTTCCCCTTCCTCCTTTCTCTCTCTGCCTCAGAGCAAGTAACATGAAATTCTGGTTGGTGTCCCAGCTAAGCAGGAAGGATTTCATTGTAAACAGCTGCAGCTCAGTGAAATCTGTACATCACCGTACAGCCTCCAGTATTTCTAAATTTGGTTTCACAGATTTAATACTTGAGCAAAGAATGGAACAGAAAAGTAGAAGACAGTGCAAAATAGCCTCAAAGAAAGGATCATGAGAATTTTAATTGCAGTACTGAAATGTCCCAGGCAGGATTTACTAGCTAACCCCTGGCTGCAGGACTTCCTCTCCTGCAGCTGCTTTCAATAATAAAGTCTCAATGCCTATTGTTTGGTTCCTTACATACAAACAATTCCAAGTGGTTGCTTTCATTATGCTGAATACAAAGCTGCAATGTCTCTGGCCAGAATTACTTCTGACAGCTACAGGAGTTGTAAGGCCCCAGCCTTGCAAGCCTCCAGAATTTAACCTGTCTGCAAAGAAAAGCTTGCACAGCCCTCAGGTTCTTCTTGCTGGGATGAAAACAGACAAAATGATGTTCACTTTGCAGTATCTTTCAGCTTAAAAAAAGACAAAATTTTAAAAACCCTTCAGAAATCAGAAAAATGGGAGCTCTTGTCTCCTTGCTCAGAAAATAGAAAGAAATGAATGGCAGCTTGTTTGCTGTTTCTTTCTGTTTTCAGAACAAAAAAACCCCCTCTACAACTGACTTCAGATCGAAAAAAAAAATGAAAAAGAAGCACTGTGGATACATTCTGAATTATTTTCCTAAGCCAAACCAAACAAGCACAATATAAAGAGAACAGACAAGACAAAAGGGAAGCCATAAAAATTTCAAAGAAATACAGGGCCACTTTTGAGTGAAGGTTTGATCTGTGTCATGATAATGTAATGCCAAAGTAACTCCAATGACATCAACAGAATTACTCTGGCTTTATACCAGCATGACTGGATTCATAATCTGGCTCTGAACATATTTTTATCAAAGCCATCACTGCAGTTGCTACACTTCTCAGGTTTATAGACGTTTTAAAACTCTGTAGTGAGCCATAGTTACTTCCAGGATATGGATATAGTAAAAGATACTAGCCAGGAAGATATACGGGCCAAATCTTAAGCTGATGCACCTTTGTACCAATTACTGACTGATATGAGCTGTGCGTGTGACCTTCTCTGCATCGTGTGTATCAGTTAGGACAAGACGGATCTGGAGAGTGTTCTCATTTCCTTGCTAAAGTGCTGTACAACATAATGGGAGCAGCGAAAATGAAATGTGAGGTCACTGAGGACTCAGACTTGGGACTGAGAATATCCTGGCAGAATCCTGTCCTCTGGCATGTGACCGAGGCTAGCCTAAAGTAAAAATCATGTTTTGCTCAGTGAGCTTATGGGACTTTTCAGCAAAAGTCTGGGCATGACTCAGGGGGGTTCTTCCCTTCCTGAGTCCCTCAGCCAAGAAGCTGACTGAATTCCAGTCTATGAAAGCCTTCATATGTGAGGGATTTGGAAGCTATGCAAAATTTACAAGTTTGCTCTCTGCAGCAAAAGAGCTCCAGCCCCGGCTGTTGTTGTGGAGAAGTGGTGGGAGGTGGAACTGAAATGAGGTATCAAGGAGGATGAAGTGCAGGATAAAACAGAGGGGAAGGAACTGTGGGAAGTCAGAGCTCTGTTTTCTGCATCACAGTTGGAAGAAATAAATCTATTGTTTGCATTTATTAAAGCTACATAAAAGAACCTGGACTCCCTGTAGTAAGCCAGCTTTCAAAATCTCTATGCAGCTCAAAGTCAGACTCTACAGTTATTGCCTGAAGAATGTTCAATGTCTTCACCTCATTTAATCTCATTATTTTTTCCTGAAAAACATCCAAACAGACAATTCCATGTCATCGTCTGTTAACTCTTCATTCTCTGTATCTAGCCCAGTTTGGTCAAGTCCAGTCAACCATGGTCACTCATTCCATAAGGTGGACTCATTTTGGTGGTAGCTGCATCATTCTCATGGTCTCTGTGTCAACTATTTCCCTCCTCACCTGCTAAGGTAGCTAATCACATAATCTGATTTCACATTCTACTTTCCGTCAAACATTTTCATTTTTTTCTAACTCTGTTTCACCTAACATATGCTGACTCTGGAAGACTTTTTACTTCTGCTGTCCCAAGCAATTTTAGCTGAAAGTGAGATGGAACAGGGTTGGGTGACTGATACTTACTGCCAATACTGGGTATGGCACAACATCCCTCCGCCAGAAGATACTGTCTTTGCATGTGCGTGTGACCACTAATGCAGAAAGACACCTTCACACCTACGCGCTGAGACTTCTTCTTAGGACAGGATGACATGTTCCTGTCACAGAGGTCAGAATCTCTCAGCCACATTCGCAGAAATATGAAGTAATTTTATATTGGCATAGAATCTAGAAAGTACTGTCCCTTCCTTTCTACCTATTCAGTGATACTGGCAAAAATTGGTTTAAAAGACAAAAGTCTTTCATTTATTAGAAAATTCACAAAGTAGTCCTCATAAATAGACAAATGTCATCTGCAAAAAATGTTGATGTATGAAGATGCAAAGTTCCAAGTCATATTGCACTAGAGCATCCTAAGCATTAAGTTTTAAAGTCAAATTAATGTTCTAAAAGAATTTTGGTATAGAAATCACTAAACAAAGCAACCCTCACAACAAGAAAGACATAATAATTTAGGAGTTATCAGTAATTTATTTCTCATGACTCAACTCACTACCAGTTGTCCAGTCACTTTATATGAAACAATATAAAGAGATTAAAAAAAATATTGGACTCTGATGAAGAAAATGCATTTTGGAAGAAATATGGTTTTAAAAATCAAAATAAAGAAAGTTCTTCTGAAGCCAAATGAAGAACTCAATGTCCCCAATAGGACTGTAACTGAAGACAAAGAATAATAATTCTCCTGCCTGTGCAATCTGTCCTACTCACTGCCCTTGGCCTAAGGAATGAGATAGGATGTAGGATGCCAAAATTTCAGCATTATTATCTTCTGAAATTAAAGGAAAAAATGGCAAAAGAAAATGTCTCATCATTCTTCTCCACATTTTTCTCTTCACTGGAATAAGAAAAGACAACAGAATAATGACCACCTGGTGAACAAATTGGCCTATGGCTTCTTGTGTGGCAAAATAATCAGAGAAGTTCAGTGTCAAAGCATCGGCTCCATGTAGGATGATATCAATCCAAGCTTCTAAGAGAAGGGAAAACCTTTGCTGCTTAGACAGATATTAAACCTTCCCCTATTAGAACAATCATTCATGCTCTTCAGAAGAATTGTCTGCTAGAGCAACTCTTAGACAAAACCAGGACAACTGAAAATGCTTATAAAAGACGGATACATTTGACATCATGGCCTATAATAGCTTGATAAGTCACTAAAACTCTTAGAATCCACTCAGGAGATGAAACTCTTGGTGAACTACAGCAAGACATGAAAAAAAGTTGTAATAATAGGATATAAAGGTTTCAGATCTCTAAGTCATCTGAAGGATTCTCATTTCTGTTGAAGGATCTCTAGGGAGAACAGAGCTTGGCCTTGTTGCATAAGGGGGTCCTGTAAATTATTTGGTCTCACCTTCACAGCTTAGGCAATTGCAACATACCTATGTGTTTATGTCTCTTACTGCACAAGTGACCTTTCATGGCAAGAATGACCTTGAAGGGTCAAGGTTGTTTATGGGATCACAAACAACACTGAGTGAAGCAGCTGCAGAACTAACTCATGGCAGAGACTGACTAATTTACAGGACTATGAATCAAAAAAATGTATCAAAGATACCTTTTTCATCCCTCCCTTCTATCCATACCATGGAAAAAACCTCAATTATCTTTGAGCAGTAAAAATTCTGAGATATGTGGATGAATGGATCTGATTCCACCAGCACAAAGCACTAGCATGCATGTAAATTAGTGTTAATTATAAGATGTTCAATCTTTCAGTATAATTCACATCTTAGGAGGCTCCAAAAATGATTTCATAGAAAGTAAAGGTGCCTTTCTTTTAATTACAAATTCTTAGTTATGCATTTGGGAAATTGAAAATTCTTAAAAATGTAGTTATTCTCTACTGCCTACCGAATTATAAAGTATCATTAACTGGAACACATAAAACAAGATTAATTTAGATCACATTATGTCAGTAATGGCTTATAAACATTTCTGCAGGCCCAAGTTTTTATCCTAGAAACAAAGCAAGTACTGCACTGGCAGAGGCCAAAGGTGCCTCCTGTGTGGAAGTCTGGCTCTGGCTGCAGCACACACCGGAAACCTCAGAGGAAACCTATTCGTGACACTATGACAGCTCCACGGGAGGGAGGGGAAGAATGTCTCTGGTCTCCTGAATTTCTGGAAGTGATAATCTCTATCATCCTACTTCAAATAAATTAAGGACTCTGACAATTCTATGATTCTACGATTCTTCCCTCTCCTTCCCCCCGGTTTGAATGAGACCACAAACAACAACAAAAGGTATGTCGAATGTCACAGTATATGCTTACTGGTATATGTATTAGTATGCATGTATTATGTAAGCTTTTAAATTACCAATTTTTTTTTGTTTAGAAATAATGTTAATGATTTTGAATTAGCCTTTTACATTTTTTTCATGTATGGTTGCTCCTATGTTTCAAAAATATCTGCCATCTTTCTACAAAACTGGGCTGCTTCAGTGCTATTTTATGACATACTTTCTGTTCTGTTCTTGTTTCTAGTTATTCTATGCGGCTTTTAACTGTATAGCATCCTCTGTGTCTTGCTGTTCTATTCTTCTCCGGAATATAAATGCCAGCTTTATTAAATCTGCTGTGACACCAATCCTATATAGAAGTATTCGGGGCCCTAGTTGGATCTCATTGATACCAAAAGGAAAATATGGCCCTTTGAATCAATGTTGGCCAGGCAGTAGGCTTGTCATATCAATAAGGAGAAATCTATTGCCTAGCTGTTATATTTGGAGTATTAATACAGAGAGAATTCTAACCATTTGCCAGATAACTTGTCCTCCCACTCTCCTCTCCTGCCCTGTGCTCCTGCAGTTTGTTGCTTCCTATCACAACCAATTGTGTGATTCTGAAGAGGGCTAAAACAGATTAGAATCATAGAATTGTAGAATAATTCAGGT
>NW_009723088.1:0-8484 GCF_000703405.1 Apaloderma vittatum
TTTTTCTGCGCTGAGTTTATCGTCTCTGGGCTCTGAAGTTCACACTAACGCGGGTGGTTTAAGCACCCTCGAGTACCCATTTGGAAGACTGAGGGGCCAGAACTAAAGGGAGGAGGTACCGCAGGGAAAATGAGTGAAATCCTGCTCCCGCTCACGTCAGTGGCAAAAATCCCACCATTCGGTGACAGGAGGCTTTCCCCCTAGCAAGCTGTCTCCCACTTCACGTTTTCAGATGGTGCGAACTACGCTGAGTCAGACGGAAAACAGTCGCCTTTTCTAGTCTGCACTTCTTTGCAGATTTATTCTGTAAACCCTATCCGGTGACGACAAAAGAGGGCACACAACAGCAGGAACCACGAGGAGACCCCTGTGTTTGTGTTTCTGTTTGATCTGATATGCCGGAGGGAAAAAATAAATGCAAATCCCACATTGCACAAAGCTTATCTGAATATTCAGTGAAGCATCTTTTCAAATCAGAGCAAAATAGAAGTTATTACTTTGCAAGTTTTTAAGCTTAGTCAAACTTAGTCAAACTTTTTTGACGCCTTCAGACCACGGAGCCTGTTCTGCTGCGATCTCCTCCCGATTCATCCAGAGAGCGTCAACCAAAACCCACAAGCAGACAGAGGCTGCCTCAGGAGGTATTTCCTCGGCCCTTTTGAAAATGCCAGCTATAAAAGAAAGCTCAATTTATCCAGAAGGCAGCTGGCAGCCAGCTCAGGACTCAGTGCATGGGAGTCCCAGAGAGCAGCTTTGTCTAATGAGCCGGTATGTCCTGCACAAGCAGCTATTTCAGGATGGGTTATGGGACTAGGTCCAAAAAGCAATCTGACTCATGCTACCTGAGGTTAGACATTCCCAGGTACCCATCAGGGAGCTGAAAGCGTGCAAATACTCAGTGGCCCAGGCGATGTCCACTTCCTTTTTGCTGTACTTGCCAAGGTATGTGCTTGGGAGCACCCAACACCTGCACCCCAGGGCAGCAGCACCCCTGGCTGCCACCTGTGCAATCGAAGGGAAGCGTACTTCCTCTAGTCTGCTGCTTCTCTTAATTGCTAGTGTTGCTTCTCAAATCCTGTAATCATCATCCTGAACTTGCGCAGTCTCAGCCAAATGATTCACATCCAGTCCCTCATCTCTCTCAGACAACGGATGGCCTATTAATCTGCACTAAATATTTGGAGAAAATGAAGATACAGAACTGGTAAACTGAAGCACTCACCTCAGCTCACCTCACAGTCATGGGGGGGGACGTGCAGCTGTGGGAGCGGGACCTCAGAAAACCTCACACAAGCTTCACGGCCGATATGGCTCCATGGAATCACCCGTAGGGGCACAGGACTGTAAGAGCTCAGGTGGTTTCATACACGGCACATTTCTTGTGCTTGTTTTTCACCCTTTGCAGATACTGTTTTCCATCAAGCACCCACAGCTGTGCAGCAAGGAGGGTGCAACAATAAGGAGGGTATACTCGCTGAGAGTTCCTGGAAATTGACTTCTCCTCTGAAACTTTCCTGAATTTCAGTGGCTCCCTAAGAATGCGTTAAAAGTCTCTGCCAGCATCAGCTGACATGGCTCTGCACACAACGAATACCTTACAAGCAATCACATCCTTCTTTCAGATAGATTAGCAATCTGTTCTGTGTCACGCACTTCCATTTTTCAGCAGTACAAACATAAAAAATGTGTTAAAATATTTACCTACTTATGACAAATATTATTTTAAATATCTTCATTAAAGACACTAAATCTAACAATTTTTCACTAATTTCTTTCATAAGGTAGTAAAATAAAACAGTATGAAATGTTAAAAGGAAACAACATAGTGGTATTTAAAATGCATTTTTATCTCTCATTGTTTACTATAAAGTTGTTAGAAAATGAAAAACAGTTCAATCTAATTTTTCACAGAAAGTATTTTCTAAGGACAGGCTGTGACTAGTTCTAGCTTATGCACCGAAGAGTTATTTTTGCATTACATATGAGTGCTAACCAGTCCGTTTTTTTCATTTTAGGAATTCAAGTTTTGCTTTATAGGTCGTCTGTAAGACCTCTCTGACATGTGAGGCTGAGCATTCACTGGGAGAAGGAAACACAGCTCAATTACCCTTAGGAGTAATGCCTGTTCCAATTAATTCAGGTCAGGATGGAGGAAAGCATGTAGAGCTGGAAGTCTAATAAATGATGGGAACCCTCTGAGGGCACAAGTTTAGTGAAACCCCATAGGTGACCGTGCAGCTAGATGACAGAAGATAAACATTCCTTGGAAGCAGTTTCCAGAGTGTACAGACTTCTGCAAGTGAGAATATGGAGTGGGACTGTGAAGCAGAAGCACAAAGTCCTTCCTGTGAGTTACCAGCACCAGGAAAAATAGAAGAGAAAGTGATCTCTCAAAGTGATCTGAGACAGTCCTCTCTCAAAGGAGCCAGCCCAGGATTCATTTTTTTAGGCATCCTCGTCTGGGGAAGATTGGAGCCATGGTTCCTGATTCTTTTAAAAAACCTTTTTGACTTATAAGCAATGTTAAGTC
The DNA here is from genome assembly GCF_000703405.1 of Apaloderma vittatum. Taxonomy (NCBI): domain Eukaryota; kingdom Metazoa; phylum Chordata; class Aves; order Trogoniformes; family Trogonidae; genus Apaloderma; species Apaloderma vittatum. Next base: position 2,531 of record NW_009723088.1, read on the forward strand.
TTTAGGAAAGTCAGTGAAAGGGGCAATGCCCTGCTTGCAGTGAGTCGTCTTTCAGACCAATCGATCTCTCGTTTTCAAGCAAAGCTGTCCCTAAACAGCAGAAGGTAACACCCAAATGGACATGACACAAGCCTGCCTTTCAGTCTGAATGATTTGGTGTTGTCATAAATGGTGGGAACACCGAATTGCTACGGTTTCGCTTCTCTACCTAAGATTATGTAATGAAGAGAATGTTTATGTATCCTGGCTAACATAGAGGAAACAAATCACATATTTCTAATGTGCCCGAAATGGATAGACAATTCAACAGCTGCAGACCCAATTCCTTCTGAATAGCACTTTGTACTCTATCCCCCAAATTTTTTTCATCATTTTCAAGGGCAGTGGTACTAATTTCTTCTCAGTTTAAAGGGACCCCACTCACGCTTGCTTCCTTCATAATGTATTTCATGAATACGACGATGTCTCCAAGCAAAGGCATGCAGTACATAAAATCAGAATAAAGCAGGACGCCACGTTTTAGGTCATCTGTCGTAATCACCTCTTGGCTGGAGCACGCTGGCTCTTTACTGCACCAGTAGTCAGGCTGAATGTAACAAGCAGAGAAAACAACTTGTTCTCTTCAGGGAACAACCTGGGGTGGTCCACTCCGTGGAAAGCTCCTGCAAAGGTCTCTTAAATTGTCCTGTCTTACTCTGTCAGGCTATTGCAGCCTGCCATATTTTATTAACCACCCTAAATAATTGCCTGCCTTTTTGCATGGGTGTAACCGAGATGAGAGTCTTTAGTGGACTTTATACATGGCTTGCCAGTAGCAAAACAGTGGCACCATGACCAAACCTAAAGACCATCATTGATAATGAGATACAACATTTTAAAACTAAATTTGGCACTAGACACTGGAAAGTGTCACAATCACTGCTCTATGTGCTTTTTCTTAATAGCTGTAGTACTGGAGCTTCAAAGATGGTCAAAGAAAATACATCAGTGGAATCCTTTTCTCTGAAAAGGCGGCTCCTCTGAGGCGAAAACGTTTTGAAATCATGTGAATTCCATGAAAATGTTTTAAGAAAAGCAGAAAACTGTTCTGGCAGTTTCAAAGCATCCAGTTTTTATATTTTTAGAACAAACTACAGTTTCAATGTAAGTTAGCATAGTGTTAGAATATAGTATAATGTAAATGAAATGGTGGCATCATTAAACATTTCAATGAAGCAACCTGATTTTTCTTCTAGGAGGTTTTTTAAGGGATTTCAAATTTTTCAGGTTTCATTCCTAATTATGACAAAGACAAATCTCAAAAATGTTCACAAAACTGAATTTTCATTGTCTGCACAGCTTATGTACTCCCTTATGCTCATGGCACGTTAAACTATGGGAAGATAATATGTTCCCTTCTAACTCATGATACCTTTTTTCCCTTGAAATCTCTTTAAATGTTTGCCATCATTTTCAGTCATGAAGTTCTCAGTTTTCAAGACCATCATACAAGTATAACCACCCAACAGGTGTTTCTGAGCTGCAACTCTTTTAGATACATGTTGCAAGAATACATCAGATTTTGCAGCAATGCAGTATTGCCACATTATTATTATATTATTTTACTATATAACAATAGAGTCTTGCATCTTAATTAAGATGTGTGTTTGATTTGAATAGGAACTGCTCAAATGCAGAGTGGAAAACATTTTCTCTTCTGCACAGTTTATCGCCCAGTCCCTGAAGAAATTCAACCAGCACACAACACATAAAAAGGAGAGTGAGTGAGCTGATACAAGCCATAGGTACATGGTCAGCTTTCCAGGTTTCTCTGTCCTAAGAAATAGCTGTGAATGTGATTGGTTTTGCCCAAATAGGTTTCTTAATCTTTTTCTTGATTTGTCTAGAGTTATTTATCCCATGCTGGCTGCTGTAACACCTTCCAAATTAGTGTTTGCTGACAAATTCATTAGTATGCTACTTACCAGCCTCTCTCAGAAAACTAAGGAAGACATAAAATAAAACACTACTTTACTACAGTTGGAAAAGAAAATTCCTGAAGGAGAAAGAAGGAAAAAAGAGAGAAAGCCAAGGCAGAGTGAAGGATGCTGCAGGAAATGAGGGGAGATGGAAGAATGAGGAAATGGTGGATAGGAAAGTAGGTGTAGAAGATATATAAGAAGAAAAGAAAGAAAGAAATAGCCAACCAAAAAAAGGAACAAAAATGTTTGATTCAGTTAATTTCTGAAAGGGTACTTAATTTCAAGCATTAGAAGTCCGCAGACCCAGGCCCATTCCTAAAACTAAGCCAACAAAAGTAGCAGTTGGACTAGATGGTCATTGTAGGTCCCTTCCAACTGAAATATATTCTATTCTATTCTATTCTATTCTATTCTATTCTATTCTATTCTATTCCATTTCTTATTTCTATTTCTATTTCTATTTCTATTTCTATTTCTATTTCTATTTCTATTTCTATTTCTATTTCTATTTCTATTTCTATTTCTATTTCTATTTCTATTTCTATTTCTATTTCTATTTCTATTTCTATTTCTATTTCTATTTCTATATTTCTACTTCTATTTCTATTTCTATGCCATGCCTATTCTAAATAGCCATTTTCTAGAAAAGCATTTAAAGCACTGGAGAGGATAAATCCCTTGGAAACTTGGTGAGGTTAGGGCAACTACCTCCCATAAATTTCTTGAAAAATCTGGGATTTCACGATATAGTATTGAACTGTAATAAACAAATGATGCCAGCATTCTTTTGGTGCTATTTCCTTTTCAGTGAAGGAGCCTGAACAGAAGTCGTCACTACTCCGCTATTTAGCGTGGGGCTAAGTGTTTAAAAAAAAGCAATTCTTTTCCTCAGGCCAACTTGGTGACAATTACTTGCAGTTCACCAGACGTTTTGTTGGCAAGAAACTCTATATCACGGTGGGGCTTTTTGTACAGCTAGAGTCACCACCATTCCTAAGGCACAGAGGAAGGGACTAAGCAAGCAAACCCCTCCTCTAAGCACTTGACGTCTTCTGTTGATGCTACCTGTACGGCTCCACACATCACCATAGTATTAGAATATCCCTTGCATGGTTGCTAAGAAATATGCACCTCTGACTCATTCGGATGCTGAAGACTGTATAGTCTGGCATGGCTATTATGTGCCACAGTGTACCAAAAAGGAAAATGAAACAAGATCTTTAACCTTGGCTCAATACCAGAGACCAGAAGAGGTATTCTTGTTACAGGGCAGGATTTGCATAGGGAATACTGTCTCCTTCCCGAGATCATGTATTTTGGAATGAAACTAATCCCCTGAAATGTCTGGTTCTGAAAAGTTAAAACTGAGTATCTTCTATATGTTAAAAATCATCCTCTGGTTCTACTGGCCTTACTGGAAGTTAAGGGCATCACATGACGAATCCTTGAGGTAACGGCTTCCCTGGTTTGTACTTTGCTGTACACTAGACTTTCAGTTTGCTGCTTGTGTCTGTTATTATCCCAGATGTGGCTCCTGGAGGGCAAAATTAAAGCTTTAGCAATCTCTCATTTGAGCTAAGTGAAAGCAATCTCTGAGACACCAAAAAGGCTGCAAGCTATGACCCTTCAACTAAACTAAATTGTGCCTGAACCTACTCTGTGGCTCTGGGACCTGCCTGGGCCACGTCCATGACACTGAGGTCTCAGCCTCTGTTGGGAATGGTGCCTTGTCAGAGCTGACTTCTGCACGGCATTGGTGAGTGTCCTCGTGTTACTCCACCCAAAACTACCCCCAGAAATGTTCCAGAGATGTCACAGTGTTGACAACTGAGTCTTTGCATTCATACTTTGCCTTCGTTTAATTTACTAGGCTGGATTTCATGACTGCAAGGCCTGTGTGTTCCAAATCTCATTTTTACTAAGCTGCACTAATATCGATGCAAATTATTTCTCTTGGTTCTTACCAATATTTGTTATTAATTCTGGTAAATCTGGTAATATTTCACTCCATGCAAACAACAACTAACCAATCAACAAATCTTCCGGCTCTAAACACACACACACGTATATATATATGAAAAAATACCTTTTTTAAATTCCAGTTATTACAATTGAATCTATCCCTAAAATTCACCTCCAGATTTTCCCCAGACTTTGATGAAGTCTGGATTTGGGTTTGAATTTTCATGAAGTCTGGAATTCTTTCATCACATTTTTGAAGCTGATTCTTGATCTGCTCAATAGACAGGACTAAGCCCCCAAACCAGGTTCCTCTGTACATCTGTATGATTCAATTGTAAAGCCAAATTCTGAAACAAACATCTCCCTCAATCTAGGCATATTTCACAAAGAAAAATGTAGCTCTGTTTTAACCCATACCTGTCTAAATGCCTTGTAAAGTCTAGTGTCATGTGGAGGTAAAGATCAGTGACGGATGGGATCCTGGGAAATAGGGGTGGATGGCAGAGAATGGGAGAAGTAAAGGGGAAGGCAGGGAACCCCGTGGTTCCCCCACTCAGTCCTGCTCTAGGACCTGAACCCACTCTCCACTAAGAGGGAAAGGGTAAGTCCTTCCTTGGCTGTCCTTTTCAACAACTTGTCATGTAATTTGGCACATGGAGAATGCTGGAGGGGATTCAAAAACAGACCCAAGGACAGAAATCCCGTGCTGGGGAATCCAGCATATACAGGGGAGCAGGGGGCTGTGAGCGGCTCACTGAAGCGTGCCTGCAGTAGCAGAGCATCAGAGAGCAAAGAGAAACTCTTTAAGTGCTAAGAGCTTCTAAAAAGCTTTCTTCCAGCTTAACCAGGCTGAAAAAGAAGAATGTGCTGGATTTTTTCTCAGGCAGGGTTATGTATATCCTGATAGGAAATGGAAGGGAGGGAGGAGAGACCTACGGCTTTCTTCTTAGGTGTTTGTTGTAAATTAACGTGGAACCATAATTTCTGAGGATTCTCTCTCCACACTCTCTATAACTTCACCTTCCAAGTATTTTAGCGAATGGTGACCTACTCTATAACAATGGAGAACAGGGCTTCAGAGTTACAGTGATCCCTGTTGCAATAGTCACCAGAAGCATTTAAAGAACCTCTAAGATCTACAAAAAATATGTCCTTATTAAAAACATTATTGTGCTGAAAAGATTTGCTAACGTACGCTTAAGATTGCTCACTTGTTTCCATAAAGTTGAGCTCAGCATAATTCAGACCTCTGAGGAATCAGGAAATATACAGGATAATAAAGCAATATTAACTTCAACTTTTATAGCAATGCCTCAATAGATCTGTAATGGAAATAATTCACCTTTTCAGTGAGTGACTTTCAGAGAACATAGTATGGAAATACTATAGCACAGACACACCTTCTCTTTAGAAAAGTGTGCTGTATTTACAATGACACTTTCTTCACATGCTACTCTGACCCAATTTTCCAGAAACAATTCCATAATTATTATTATTTTTTCTTTCCCACTACTCATAAGATATCAGTATTTACTCACATATATATTATTAAGCCCAAAGAATTTTTTTCCTGCTTTACTTTGCCCAAGTGCCAGTGGCTAAAACTCAGAAAATACTGCCAGTTCCTTATTCCTATTGCCAGTTCCCAGGAGGGAAAAATAAGGTTGCTTGAATGTTGACCTAAACACAGTATTTCCTGGCTTCCAAAAGTCTGAATTTTGCTGAAGCTGATATTTTATAAGGGCTCCAGCTACTGCCAGGAAATCCTAACTCTGCATTAATTAAGGGGTTTTTGTCCTTCACTAAGACGGAAAAATGTTTTAAGGGCCTGAAATTGAATCTTTCCTTGATCCTCAAAATACAGCTTGAGAGATCATCTTTGCAATGCATTGATTCAGGATGTGAAAAAAAGTGCTGAAACTACTGTGGTCCTGAAGTTTCTAGTAAGGACCAGGTGAATGAAGGAGTGGTAGGCTGAGGTTTTTCTTTTGCTATGTGTGGGGTGGTGGTTTGCTTATGAACATTTTCCTG
>NW_009723088.1:8515-16374 GCF_000703405.1 Apaloderma vittatum
GGCTCACTCATACAGGTGGGGTTCACCACTGGTTTGCTATTTTCTCTATTGCTTTCTTGGGTTCTGTTTTTAATGGCAGTCAGAAAAAACTGAGCTAGGGACGAGCAGGCTTCTTTAGCAGGTGTATATAAAAAGAAATTAGTTTTTAAAACTGTATGTTCAGCTGTTTGAAGCTGCAGATGCTGCACTGATTTTCAACAGAGCTCAGCTCCTATCTCTCTGGAAGAAAAAAAAATGAAAAAAAAAAAAGGATAGTTATCCCAAAATACTCAGTGGATCTCAATGTCATATTTTACAACTAGATTTTCAGAATTACTCTATTGGACTTTTTGTGTAGTACATGACCACCTTTTAAAACTCTGATCCTAGCTGCATATGGATGAAGGATAGAGTAAAGCTGAAACTGTGATCTAGGACTACAGGTAATGTAGCCCTTTAGTTCAAGGTCTGGCAGAACTCAGCCATGAACTCTTTACTTAATTTTTCAGTTCTACATGTCTAAAATAGGACGGAAATGCTGTGGCATGTTAGTAATGTTGACAGGTGTCACGGTTTTAGCCACCAACCTGTGGTGACAGGTGACAGGCCTTGGCCAGAGGTGGGTCCAACTTTTACCTGGGTGGGGGGAGGCTCTGGAATTTTTTCGAGGAGTCACCCCTAAACTCTCCCCACTAGAAAAAAACCCCATCAGACACAAACCCATGACAACAGGATAAGAGGGGTGAAGGATCAGTGGTGTCAGTGGAAACGGAGGATGCACACCTCTCACCTCCTCCACCTTGTGATGTAAACTATATGCCACAGCTGTCTCTTAAAGGTGGCTGTAGCCTTCTTGACCTTCCATTTCCACAACCTGAAAAACCTTCTCCCAGGATGGCTGGAAAAAGCAGTGGTGACAAAGACAAAGGAAAAAAAAATATTTTAACTGTCAATTAAAGCATTTATTTATTTTTTTTTTTAAGAATAACATGAAGAAATGTTTTCCATTGAAAAACTGGTATTATCATGTCAACTTGGGAATGACAAAACACCTCAGCAATTCATATCATGAATATGCATGAGTGCACTGCTACCAAAGTCACTGCTTCTTCCACCCATTAAACCATCATCAGAGAGTGACAGTTAATGCTGAGCAATAACCAGAGCTCAAGGAGATAAAACTGGTGTAGACTTTACCTTCCATTAATAGACTTTGACAAAAATTCAGTGGTGGCATGAGTCAACCCTGTTGCATCAACTGTGATGTGTGAATTTGGTCAGTGGACAAATCCAAACAAAGCAGGTCTCGCCTTAGGAATAAATTTTACATGGCCTTTGTGCTATTGAGCAGTGCAAGAGAGGAACAAAAGGATTTCAGTCACAGACATCCCCAGACTCCCCCTGAGGAAGATTTCTGTGGCAACCAGTGATTAAGTGTGATTGGAACAAGGCAAAATATTTTCAGAGAGCTGTCTTCCCAAGTCAGAATGGGCTTGTTTTTGAATTCACAAATTCTTAAATGAAACTGGATGTCTTCTCACATGTTCCAGTTTGTGCCCCCTTCCTCTCCCAAAAATAAGTAATATGATCATTCGTTCACTAGAATGGCTGCCAAAACACTGGGAGTAATGGTTGTAAATATTTTTAATTTCAAGCTTGATGAGTTGTTTTAGATTTGTCTGTTGGCTTCAGACAAATTCCAGTTCTGGTCATCCTGCTTCAGGTTATCCAAAAAGCCAATAGAAAATTCTGCTTAATGTTTTCAGACAGGGAACTCTCTGAAAACTCTTTGTGTTGTCCTCCACCTGGAAAACATAAAGAAGTTGCTTATTCCTGTATGTGGATCTCTAGTATCTTACTGACCAGGAGAAACCCAAAGAGACAGACAGGAATTTAGCGACATAAGCATTTGCAGAAATAACTGTGCATATAGAAATGACATCAGACGAAAGTAATATAGGCCACCTTCTGCCTAAGATAGTAACACTGCATAATTATGAATGACCTTACAGAGTACTCCAAAATCGTAGACAACTCTGACCGAGTTAAAAACCCAAAGTCCTTTACCGCCGGTAGAGATGGATGTAATGTGGAAGTTGGTTTTGTGTGTCCGCATGCAGTGGTGCTGCATTAACACAAGGACTGTGAAATTATTGCTACCTTCATTAATTTAATTCTCTTGTAGCCACGGTGAATCAATCCTGTTTGCTATGTTGTGCATTTCTCGAACAATCCAAACACCTTTTGTGTCACCTAAACAGGTATGTACTCACCCCTGAGACAGTTCCCAGGTTAGGGGCCTGATCCACTCATCCTTTCAAAAGAGGATGGAAGAGAGTGAAGTGCAGAAAACACAAGCAGAACCAGAAGAGGGGCACTTATGGTAGTGGTGGCTTTTATGCAAGTGCTCTGTCACCTGTCTGACTGACCGCAGGATGCCAGCTTTTCGCTCTCCAAGGGTATGCCTCCCAGCTTAATGGGAACAGGGCTGGTTTATAAAGAGCCATCATTAGAGGGGAAAATTTAGTTTTAAAAAATAATAATAATAACGCAACCATGTTAGAGAATATGCATGCAAAAGGAACAAAGCCTTTCCAAACATGGCTCAGTTTGTATGCGTTTTTCCTATACAAGAACAGCAGGCTCTTTTTTGCAAGAACCACATTTTTCTACCATATTGTTTTTATTAAGCACATAGAGAGGTTTATTTTTCCTCAAAATACATGCTTTGGAGTTATAATTTCTTAAGTCCTAATTTAGTTTGCTTTTGTTAAAATTCTTGCCCTCTTGATTGTGAAGAAAAGGTGGAAAGGTGAACTGTAAAGTTTCAAACACTAGAGGAATTTTTAGCAGGTCTGAGGATGGAAGTTTGGGGCCTAACTCTCAGTTTCTGATTGTTTGGGTTAGCAGCACTATTATCTTCAAGACTAGAAGGCTTAAAAAAATTGGCTTAATGCTCATATAAGGGTCTGAGCAGGGTATTTTCTTTTATTCTTTTCTTTTATTCTTCCTTCCCACCCATAGACTAGGACCAAATTACATACATTGCTTCAGATTTTCAGCATTTCCCAATCTGGATTAATTTATGTTTGGAGAGAGGGTGTGAATTAAACTGTTATAAAAGGCTTAGATGCAGTGCCAACTTGTTACTATGGTCTTTCAAGCATCAAATGCTTTTTCTATTAAGGAAAGCTCTCAGAGCATTTCTTGCATCTGGAAATCTCTCTCATTGCACAGCTTATTTATCAAATGCAAAAGAAGATACATACAAATGAAGGCATTGCTAGGAGTAATACAACTCCTGGAGATGTTGCTGCAGTTGGAGGTTTTGTTGTATTATGGCCTACAGTAAGATGGTGCTTTCTTCAAGGAAATTTCCATTTGAAAAAAAATCCTAGCTGCTGTAGGGATGCAGAACGCAAGAGAAAAATCAGAAGTAACAAGGAGAAAAGCAGAGGACAGAAGAGTGCACACCAAACTGTGACAGCTGACACAGTCAGAACTCGCAGCTGGCAGCCTGAATTGCACTTAACAGCCCAAAATGAGGAGATGGGCCTGACACCACTTCTTAATTCACTAAATCCTGTGGGGATGACTTCAGCACCCATGCTACATTTTACATGCCACCTAGCAGAGAGCTAGACCTAGGGGTGAATATGAAGCCCTTCCTTGTTTTCTGCTGTTTGTTTTTTTGTTTGGTTGGGGTTTTTTTCTAGAATTTTCTTGCATATGAAGTGCCTACAGACATACGATCCCACTTTCTGCCAAGGGTTGTGATATAATTCCTGTCCCCTGTTGGTTGCAAACATCACATTCATACCACAGATTCTAATTAAGACACTAAAGCATTGGATGAGGCTGATTCAAATTTGGCTATGGAAGGGATGGTCTCATTTTTGCTGTTACTGATACTTACATCAGAGCTGTGTTAGTCACTAAGGATTCAAGTTATATTCAAGGCCCGTTCACTTTCTCCCTCACCAGTATTCAGGGAAATCTCTCCATTATATATTATTTTAATCAATTAGCCTCTGCCCATTTTTGTAAGCTCTGTAAAAATTATTCAGGGGTCACCAATTTTGCAGCAATTGCAATTTCCATCCTGGAGCGTTACTGGAAAACACGTCCTCTGGACACTTTAGCATGTTCATCTACTTGTGACCTTTAGCCTGCCCTAACCTTCAGGTCACTGCCACCTGGGTAAGTGTCCTCCTTGAAGCTAGAGAATATTTGAAGGTGCTTAGAGCCAAGTATCTTTAATTTCTCTATCTGGGCTTGCAGAAGCAGAAGAGACTCAGAGCTTTGAGAGTCTGAATAGTTGGTGATATTTTTCTCTCCTTTGTTCTCCTCCAACAGCTACAAAAGCCTTAGAAGTTCTGCATTCCTCCTTTCCTAGTTTTATTCTATCCTTTGGGGGGTTACTGCTCATCTCCCATATCACCAGTACCAGCATCAGAGACAGCCCAAATGTTGCTAGCAAAGGTCCTAGTCCTTCTTGCCACCAGTTCAATATCTTGCTTTTCCCTCTGACTCTCCACTGAGTGGGCAGAGAGTCGTGTATATGCATCACTTATACCTCATCAGATGTGACTAATAGTTTTATGGTGCTTAATATATGAGATAAATGTGAACTGGTGTGAACTGAAATGTAAGGAAATTACCAGGCAGAGGGTTTTAAACAAACGAAAAACGATTGCTTTAACATGGCGCTTAATACTGTTGTAGCCATCGGTTGTGGCAGCAAAAAACAGGTAAATGGACTTTTAAAAGATTGGAAGGATTTGTGAAGGATGATTCCATCCTTGGCTATTAAATATGATGATCCAAATGCAACCTCTGACTCAGGGAACTGTTCAACTTTGCCAAAAGATGCCACGATGTTCTATGAGAAGAAACGCTCGTCAGAGAAAAACATCCCCTGAGCATCAGCGTTGGCCACTGTTGACAATATGTGGAGCTGGCTAAACTTTGGTATGGCATGAATATTCTGCTGTTTTTTCTAAAAATTGTGCATTTGGCTAATATATTTTTATAGTGATTAACCTGTGTCATATAGGGGTTCTTCTGTACAGTTCTGGTGAATTTACTACTTGAAACCAACAGGATACTGCTGGACCCTATGCAGTTAATGGTTCTAAGGATTGGGGGTTTACCTAGTACACAGCCAGTACCCATTCTTCTCTGCCATGGCTCATCAAAAAAAAAAAAAAAAAAAAAAAGGGAAAGGAAACTCATAGGAAACTCATAAACAGTGGGAATCTGTCCACACTGCGCTTGCAATGTTTTTCAGTCTGCGATACAGAAAGCAGGCTACAGAGAGAAAACACTGGTGTGTTGCTGCACCTCCTGACAACCCGCAGCAGATCTGGCTATTCTTGTAGTTATAAAACAGCCACTGGGAAAAAAAAAAATTACTACTTTTTCAAGTGATTACATGCCCTATGCAGCCACACTGCAGCTGAGGTGAGAATGATGCAGTCACATAGTTTAGAAAAAGAGTCTCAAACCGCAGCTCCTCCGGGCAAGAGACTGCGTTCCCTCCTGCTCAGCTTAGCAGGCTCAGAGCTCCTCTGAAACACAGAGGTTAAATTTGCCGCTCCAAACACCCAAGAGACTGCCCTGAAGCTTTTTACAGGGAAAGGATTTAATTAGAATGTAATTTTCCTGGTACACTGCAATATACGGCATAACAGATGACTGCCAAAATGTATGTGTTGTGATTCTTGGTACGGGTTTGTTTAGACAACTTTGAAGATGATCCCTTAGCACAGAAAAGGCGAAGGCACCAGAGGCTGAGCAGGTTTGAATGTCATAAATGCAGTTATGGCTTAGTAATTGTATCACAGTTGACAGATGCTGCAGCAGTCACGTGTCTAGAACATGACCTCATATTTCGGCTTTCTCCCCTCCTCCCCCAGTGATGAGGGCAGCACTGGCACTTAAATAAGCAGAAGGCATTTACAGAAGGTTAGTTTGTAAATTACTTAAAGGAGAAGCCTGAATTTGGGCACAGCGATATATTTTGCATAGGGCTGCTAAGCAGCTGCTCAGCAGTGGTAGTGAAGCAAAACTTTTTTTTTCCCACTCAGGACATGCACCACAGTTACTATTAGGGTAAAAATATTGAATCCCAAGCCACATGAGCTTGGATCATCCCTTCCCAAGGAAAAATCTGCAGGAGGGGCGACAGAGGGAAGAAGTGCCTCCATGATCCATTCACAAGATTACTCTGCAGACAATGGGGCTGCCGCAAGCTCAGATGTCCTCCAGGGATCTGTGGGAGGATGCTGCAGCAGTGAGGAGGTCATCTCTGCCCTCCACGGCCCCAGAAGCCACTCCGGATGCTCTGGCAGAGTGATTTCACAGGAGGATGGAACATCCTGGAATAATGTTTAATTTTCTGGAGATTTTCCAGGGGTACTGAGTGTCCTCCTAAGCCTGTCCACTCCTTTTTTTTGCGTAGATTTTGAATCATGGAAGCCCCAGGAGAGTTCTGGGAGGAAAAAACAGGATGATGCTCTCTTGATAGCCAAATACCACTTCAGAAAAAAGGGAACCCCAGTTTGGAAATTTCCAAAGGTGCAATCAGCTCTGTGGGGATAATTTTCTACCACAGCACTGTTACTCAGGGACCAAAGCTGATGTTGGCTGAGAGTTAAAAGTCGTAAATTAAAATCCTGGCTTTGGCATCGACCCTCATGGCAAGTTGTGCCCTGCATGAGAAGACAATAGCAATTATTTGCTGAGTTATCTCAATCCAAATTGGTCCAAAAGTGCAGAGATTTTTGTATTTTTTAGAGCTTTCTCACAAATATATCTGCAATCTGCAGCTATTTGTAGACTTCAGACCTGAAACTTTTCAATACAGCTTCAGTGTTGTTCAAAGATACATACTTTCTGTACGAGTATTCTTCTCTAAACCTTCTTTTCTTTTGCCTGATGTTGCTTATCTTCTCTTTGGATGGAAACTTGGCACAGTTATTCTAATCTACCAATTTCAGCCGTATGCTTTGGAGCAGTAAGATCCTGGTTAGCCTCGTTAACACTGACAGCACATCAGCACAGGACGGGAATTCTCTGCTTTTGATAAACAGGGTTGCAGTCATTTTTGGGTTTCAGCTCCAGGAAAGCTTTTGCTTGCAAAGCTCTGACTAGATGCAACTGAAGCGTGAGCATTCCCAAAAGAGCCAGCAGCTCGGTGGCCTGCTGCTTGAGCCCTCCTTTGTTGCTGAGCTCTTACGTGACTTTGCTGAAGACCTTCATATGATTATTCAGTTTCTTGTAATGGGGGGGGCTCCAGAACTGGATGCAGTACTCCAGGTGGGGCCTCACGAGAGTGGAGTAGAGGGGGAGAATCACCTCCCTTGACCTGCTCGCAACGCTTCTCTTGATGCAGCCCAGGATACGGTTGGCTTTCTGGGCTGCAAGTGCACACTGGTGGCTCATGTTGAGCTTCTCGTCCACCAGCACCCCCAAGTCCTTTTCTTCAGGGCTGCTCTCAAGCCAGTCACTGCCCAGTCTATAGCGGTGCAATAAATGAAAGAGAATTAAAACAGAAAATCTCGGGAGAAGAAAAGCTCTGTGTGCGTGTTCTAGCTTGAACATAAGCAAGGGTCTTCTAGTCCTTTGGTGTGTGCTTGGGCAAGCAGGCCTGCGCCGCAACACGCACAGTGCCGCTCCCCGCCGGCACGGGAAGCCACCTCAAGGGGTTCAGGCTCTGCAGAGCTGCAGGAGATCACCAGAGTATATTTTGGTTTTGCCTGCTTGGTCTTTTTCGCTTTCCTAAGCTTCTAGGGTGGAAAACCAGCTCATTTCTTGCCATTTTTTGTCGGGTACGTGACTGACAGGTGCTGCTGGAGAGGCACGGGGCAAAAGTCCAC
>NW_009723088.1:16461-32164 GCF_000703405.1 Apaloderma vittatum
GAGACTGTCTTTGGTCTGGGGCACTCTCAGCCAGCACTTTGACACAGGAGGCCTCTCCGAAGAAGCCTGCTCGTAGAAAAATCAAAACATTCAGCAATATCGCAGGAGTCACAGCAATATCGCAGGGGTCACGCCAGCTCCCGCTGACGGCGCTGCACCCCTGGCGCCGCAGCCATCTTGGGATCCGCCGCCATCTTGTGGCTCCTGAGGGCTGGTGCCAGGAGACGGGCCGGGAGGGAGCAGGACGGCTGGTAAAGTCCTTCTTGTTCGTGGTAGGGAGGGAAATAAAAGCATTTCAAAGTGTTTTAAGGCTTCCTGCTTCTCGACGAGTGGCCGACAGCTTCAGCGGGCCCCCTGCTCTGCCTTCCCGTGCTGGGTGTGCAGTCAGAGCCGTGCAGAGGGCTCCCGCCCCAGCAGGGAGGTTTTCAGGCCCCAGCTCCTTCCCAGGGTGTCGGAAGGCGCGTTTCCAGTGGAAACCACATCAGCAGCACAGGACTGTTGCTCACACTACAGCATACTTATGAAGAGAGGCTTAGGGAGCTGGGGCTGCTCAGCCCGGAGAAGAGGAGGCTGAGGGGAGACCTTATTGCTCTCTACAACTACCTGAAAGGCAGCTGTAGTGAGACGGGTGTTGGCCTCTTCTCCCTAGTGAACAGCAACAGGATGAGAGGGAACGGGTTCAAGTCACCCCAGGGGAAGTTTAGATTGGATATTAGGAAGAACTTCTTCACTGAAAGGGTGGTGAAGCACTGGAATGGATTGCTGAGGGAGGTGGTGGAGTCACCATCCCTGGACGTGTTTAAAAATCGGCTGGATGTGGCACTTCGGGAGATGGTTTATTGTTAGGGTGGTGCAGGGCTGTAGGTTGCACTTGATGATCTTAAGGTCCTTTCCAACCTTTATGATTCTATGATTCTATACCAGTTGTTGAACAGGTAAAATATCATTGTGATGAAGATGCATTATTCCTGTTCAAGGGTAAGCCTACACCTAAGTCATGACTGATAAAATAGCTCCCCATATTTCACCGAGATTTGGAATCCTCAAGCACCTTTTTTATCCCCCAGAGCCTGGCCTGTGATAATGTACTTTCTGGTAAAATGCTGTATTGTGTGCATATACTTGCGAAAAGAATCTGTTGACCAGCAGCATCATGCCTCAAATGGTGGTGGTGTCACCCTTAGGCTGGTTGAGAAAGCGGTTTTGAAGAGGTCTGCCCCACTGCTGGGTTACCCCAACAGACAGTGGGCACAGAGCAGCTCTGGTAACACTCGGGAGAAAAATCCCACACCTTCTGAGGGCTTGCTTACCCTTCAGAGCTGGATTTGAACTGAATGAGGTTGGCCTGAAGTAGGATGGATAGCAAAGTGGGATCAGTCAGAGTTTCAGATATTGACCTGTTTGTCACAGCATCGTCCCTTGAGGAATCTCACTTTATTCACTTTCTCACTGAAGCTTCCTGAAAAGTGTCATTCAGGCCTTTTTGTGGTCTGCCATCCTGTATCACTGAATGAAAAGTTTTTAGAGGCAGTCTGTATTCACAGTGTTACAAACATTGATTAAAACATCTAGGTTTCTGCCAGTTTATGCTGTGCATTTAGATGCCTGTAAACATTTGAAAATCTAGCTCCTAGTATTCAGCTCATTTTTTTCTTGATTTTCTTAGTACTCCTAAATGAAGTAGTCATCAAGTTGTTATTTAGTAAAATGTTGGTACAGTGAAAGCATCAAACTAATACTCTAGTATGTATTCCGTTGTAATCACTTGGCACTTTTAACCACTTAAAAGTAGTGAAAAATCACTTCTATGAGGTAAAGCACTACAAGGTCTCTGTGTGAGCCTCACGTAAGCCATGAACATTCAGAAAGGTTGTTTCTACATGTTTCCAGTAAGCCTGTGTGGCTTGAGCATAGACCATCCACAGTTTTATAACAGACTAAGTGGGGAACTTAATTTATTTGGCAAGTGCCTAAGGATATGTCCCCTTATAAATGTTATGTGTCACTGTAACTGAAATTTTATTCTGCTACTAGATTAAATGACAGTATCGTTGACAATTTGTCTAGGGCTTTACAATTTTCTCTTTTGGCTTGAACCAGGAATTAAATTAAGCTTCTAAACTCTGCTTTTCTGCTCACAATCTGCCTAATCAAAGCGGGAGATCCTCCTGAGTGTTTCAATGCCCAAGTTGCTTGTAGGAGTCCCTGATAGATTCCTCTCTTAAATTTAGCACAGCCCAGAATAGTAAGTCTTACATAACATATACACAGCAAATATGGGACTTGCCATAATTTCCGTGAGAGACTGCAGATTTCCTGCCTTGCAGAATAACTAAAGCAGACAGCATTAGAGTCATCCCTCATATAAAAACCTTGAGCAAATAGGCTTGTTCTTACAAAGCAGGGGATAATGTTTCCCTTAGGTATCAGAAAGTAGTTGGCAACCAAATGGACTGTGACAGATCCTGGCTCCTCTCTTGTGTCTATGAGGGGCATTGTGGCCTCTGACTACCTCAAAAACATACAGGTGTGCTTGCCCCCTGTTCCCAAGGATAAAGAGAGACAGAAGAACGTGCACTCCATTGGGAACAGGCCACTGAGGCTTCTTGGGAACAGGAGTTCTCAGATAAAAATGATCTTTGCTTATTCAGAGCTAGCTGGCTGTGGACCACACACGTCTCCACACAGTCCATGCCACAGGTGACAGATCTTGAAGGAGTAAAGAAAAAGAATTAGACCTTTCTGGCATAGTATGTTTGGTGGGGGATCTGGCAGAGGAATAATCCCCTTCTGCCTTCTGTTTCCTATAGCTTGATACTTCCCATAACAGTGAACCATAAAACAGTTGCAGAGGCCTCCTGTTATTACGTGTGTCACAGCTGGAGCTCAATCCCTGTCGTGTTTCGGGGCAGGTCCATGAAATGCTTGCTCTCTCTTCCAGGCTGCCAGCCTCTGAGGGCTGTTGCTTACTGAGCTGGGTGAGAGTCAACTGCTCTCGCAGGCAGGACACCAGGGTACCGCAGCCTCCCAGAGTCACTCCAGTGCTATTGTACTGGAGGAAACGGCAAGGAACTTCAGTGTGCTTAGTCAGATGGGAGTAGTCAGGTGGAGTCTTGCACGGGATTTCATTTCACTGGCATCCACAGACACAGTGTCCTAGAACTGCTGGCACCTTGTGTGCAGAGTACAGGCTGCACAGTGTTTGGCCCTGTGTCATTTGATAAGATTATTTACACAGAGGAATCTGCTTAGCTAAGAGACCTGGATGGAAAGAGAAGCATGTCCAGTAAGGCTTATGGAGATCAATCGTACTGACCCATAGTCCCTGCTGTTTCCTGGATTCCTTTAAAAACAAGAAACCTACCAGGAAAGGCATTAAGGCATTATTAGATTAGCCTTGATTTTGCAGAGTCGCCTTGGGAACTTTTTATCTGATCAGAAGTATCCTCTTTGCTGATTTTGCAGGGTACCTTTCTCTTGTAGGTGTATGATGATGCAGGTAAGACAGTGGGGTCTCAAACCCAGTTCATTACACAGAGGAGTCATATCAGTTTCCTTAGAAGGACGATGTTGCACCAGTTTAACTGTGTGCCCCTTTAAACCTTGCTTATCCTGGTGAAGTTTCCCCCAGACCAGTACAGGGTATGCACAGGCACACAGAGCTGCACTGGTTGAACTTAAGAGGTGTGATGCTGTATTTTTTAGCTAAATCATTAATACTCCTCAATAAACATTTAGTTGGGGCATTTATCTGTCCCTCAGACCCGCAACAATGCTTTTCCTCAGACCCACAGCAATGCTTTTTTGTATCTGTTTGGAACTAGACTGGCACAGTTTTCTGTGCAGGTACATAAGGTTGGGGATTGAACGTGTATGGTGTCTTCCTTCCTGCTTGCTTCCCCACAGATCCTGGGTTTTCTGGACCCACAGAGGTAGAGGGCAGTGGTAACTGGGAAGGCAGCTTGAATGCCAGGGATTGCCATTCATGGCCATGAATGTGCTCTTTCTGCTCCTGCAGAGTCCTGGGAGTCATGGCCATCCAGAGCTTGTAGATTCTGTGCCTTTATTCAGTGTTGTGATTGCTGGTCAAAATATATTTCCCTCAGGGGTTAAAAAAATAAAAAATAAGAGGATCTTGCCCTTGTGTAGGCAATAGACTGGCGATAAACCCCACGGTAAGGTGGGGAGGAAGACTCCAAAAATTAGAAGTGGGAGATCTAGCCTATTATGGGTATTTTAAAGTCTTGCCACAGTTCAGGCTGTAGCTGCATGTTTTTAACAGTGAAAGATGGTTGGGTACCAGATGTACCAAATTCCCTGTTGTTTAGAGCCTCTAGGATGCCTTCCTAGAAGTCTGACTACTTTTCAAAGGAGAGCTATGGGCTTTAAATAGGAATTCTTGGGTTCTTTTATTTGGTCAGTCCTTTGGAAGAAGTCAGACTACAAGATCATAATTGATACACCTGAATTTAGGCTCTTTGAGACAGAGATTTTGGTTTGCTAATAACAACGGGAATAGTGCTGTTGACCTGACTGGGAGTTTAACCTGCATGTGTCCAGAGAAGACTACTGTACGTCTGCTGGTGTGCCAGCTCCACAAAAAAATCCAGCCTGCCAGTCTCCTGCAGTCTGGGTCATATTCTGGAAGACTGTAGAAACCCAGTGATTTAGGATATAATTCAGCAATAAATAGTAAAATACCATTGTAGAGGTTTAATTTAAAATAGGGAGAACTTGATTAAAAGGGTTAGATTTGAAGCAATATTTATAAATAGTCATGTGGAAGATATTTAAATAATACAAATACCTTTTATGAAACACAGCACCAGAGTTCAAGAAATATTTAAACAAAATACATGGATCGACGGTTTTGCCAAAAAACACGTGGAGCATTCTTGGAGAGTTTAATTAGGGTCTCGCTAGTGCTATAAATCTGCCCTTAGAAACACTTACAGTTTTCTTACGTATCTTGAAAAAGGCCAGATAAACACCTTGGGGTACTCCTGCTGCGCTAAGGTCACCTCTATGCAGAGAGACATCACAATGCTCCATTTAGCACCGTCAGAACAGGACTTAAATGATGCATAAATCCTGAGCTCTCCAGGAGTTATTTTCACTCTCTCTGTATGAGAAGAAAAGCAAGTAGTTCCTTTAATCCTGTGTGGCTTCAGTATTAAAATAAGCCTTGATACTAATCCCTGACTATCTGGATTTAAACTGACATATATCCTACAGCTCGAAATACCAGAACATCTGAGTTACCAATGTGCCCTTAAACCCAAAGTATTTATGCATTTAATCACACCAAGGGACAGAAAACTCATTATCCTCCTAGTGTTTCCCTAATACTGCAGCGGATTTCTTCAAAAACCCAGGCAGTTTTCTTCATGTTGTTTCCTTCTGCTGCAGCGTTTGTGCTGTTCCCCATTCTGTCTTGAAAAAACATGATGAGCAAGGTAAATATCACAGAGCGACACATCAAGGCTGTGTTAGCAGCTTCTGTAAGTTCAACTCTACAACTGGAGTTTGCACTTGAATTTCACAAAAAGCAGGTGGCTTCACTCGTATGTGAGCAGATTTTCTCCCTGAAGGAAACAATCAGATTCCTAGGCCCTGATCCTAATGCAATTGTCAAGCTTGACCAAAAAAGAAATCTCAGTAAATGATAAAGCATCCATGTTTCTGGTTTATAAATACATATGTGATGGTGATGTGTCAGAACAATGTGCTTGTAATGGTAACTTCAGCAATGTCACTTCCCTTGTGTACTGTGCACGTTTTATCACATCAATTCATGGTTGGACTTGATGATCTTAGAGGTGTTTTCCAACCCTTATGACTCTATGAAATAAGTCACCAGCTTGTATCTCCTGGTGTCTCTGAAAGCACAGAGGGACTGTACAAGCAGCTGCTGCTCTGTTTTTGTGTAAATGACCAAACTAAGCTTTGTCTTCTATGTCATACAGGGTAACGGGGTGAATGCTACACAGAGCCAGAGCCACTACACTCTGGCTTGGAGGTCTTGTGGCTGCCAAGGCTCAGCACCAAAAACTGGTGCCGGCAGGCTCATTCATTACACAAAGTCCATGCTTTATAGGCCTCACGGGTGAACTGCACTGGAGTCAGTGAGGAGGAGAACAGAGCTGAAGTTGCTGAAGGGACGACCAGAGGTCAAGGACTAATGTCCACAAAGAACTGAGGTGGTTCCAAAAGGATTATCTATGGGGTCTTTGTCAAGGACCAGGAGGTCCTCAGCCAGGCAGTGTTCAAAGTAATTATCTGCTTCTTTCTTTTAGGCATCACAGTGGGCTTCAGCCCTGCATTATTTAGTCACTGGAAAAGAAATATTAACTATGTGGGAGATGATGTCCCACTTATTCCCTGCTCCATGCTTTGTCATGAGAGGGAAGGAGGTGGTCCTGGAATTTCAAAAGCTCTTACAATTATTCTTAGATTGAGCTGGAAATACTTTATTGCAAAGAAAGATTCACATTTTTTCCAAAGGTTCTTCTGGAAACTTTCATTGGTTCTGTTTGCAGTTCAAAGAGTTCTGCTTTTGGAATATTGGAAACCTTTAAGAGGATTCAAAACAAAGTAGCCAATTTTCTGTCCTTGCTTAAACTGTAGCAGATAACTCTACCTTTGAAAGATAGTGACAGTTGGGGGGAAAAAAAGTAAAAATCAAAGACAGTCTGTTACTGTTTCAATTCCAAGAGTATGTCTGTTTCTTGGGACAGGTTAGCTGATCGTATGTCCAGTGAATATCTATATTTAATGTGCAGAGTGACTGATCTCAAAGACTATTCTTCAGTCCTTGGGAATTTCTGGTTAGATACTCATGTGAGATTTACTTCTGCTTACCATTAACTGGTTATTTGATCCAATTGCCTAGGGAAAAAAGGAAAATCATCAACATCTGATATTCCATGTGTAAATGGTCTCTGCAGTACAGCATTTTTAGGTGGTGATGGTCACAGACAAGTGTAGAAGCAGACAGAGCACTCAGTCTTTCCAGCTTTGTTCTCCAAATTTTCTCTCCAAAAATATATGTCCTAACTTCAGTATTTGGCCATTTGGCTTTAACCACAAAGTGTGCCTTTGGTAGCAACAGTCTATTTGGCAACATTTATAGAATTTCTCCAGTTTCACCTTTGTCAAAAACCACAGTCCAATGAGCACTTCTGTGACACATCTCTTACCGTGAAGTTTGAAGAAGCTGAGGTAAAGAGCTTAAGTCTTAGAAGTTAAGTGCAGTTTGTGAATGTAGCCACAGAAGGGATATCGGATATTTTTGGTCAAGTATGACTTAAGACTTACTGTAGCACCTTATTTCATAAAGACTTCTTGAACCACCTTATTTCATACGGAAGTGATCTCCTTTCTGTTATGATCCTGAAGCTCTGCAGTGTTGCAGAGGTAGGGGAGCCAAGCAAAACCTGAGCCACAAAGAATGTGTATTAAAATGAAAGAATAGAATTTCACAAACCCTCGTACAAAGATAGCATTTCAGACACAGTGCCTCCCTGAGACAGTTCCAAGTGTTGTATGCTATCGTCATAACACGCTTCACAAAATTCAGTTTTAAAAAGGCAACTGCCATAAAACCCACTGCATAATATTTATTTCTTCTTCCTTTCCCTTACACAGGGTTCTTCTCAAAGAACCGTGTATACACCAAAACTGTGTTCAGGACTGCACTCACAACATTTTTGGTGCTACAAAATCAGTAACTTCCCCACTTTTGCTAAGCCTAAGTATTCAGAAATAATGACTCAGATTTCAGAATCATTATTGGCTTAAAACTCACAAGAATTTTCTTTTTAAGCAAGTAAGACCCTTAGAGCTCTTCCAGTTGTCGTCTGCTTTCTGGATTTCAAAACATGTTCTGGAGTTTTCATAGTTATGAGGGCTGAAAAGTTGAAAAGAAAATGTTTACTATGTAATTTTGCAATTACATGGCTAGTGGCTGTGACTTACAATAAAATCTTTTAGAGCCAGCACTCCTGGTTTTGATTTGTATATACAGCCTTCATATTGGGGAAAAAAAAAAAAAGAAAAAAAAGAAAATTAAAGAAATTGGGCTTCTATAGCCTAGCGCTGAAGAGGAACCTAACAGGTTTTATGCTCAGTTACCCAGTTCCCGCACTTCGGCAGGAGGCTGCAGGCAGGGAAGCAAAATTATCTGCAGTTACCTTTGGCTTCATACTCGGGAGCCCTGTAGGGGCCGCAACAGCTCTTAGGGTGAGGCAGAGCCTCCCAGGACCGGGGTGATTTGCACGGTGCCTCTTAAGGTCCTGCGAAGCAGCGACCAGCCAGGGCTTAGCGCTTACCAGCTGTGCTCCTGATCCTCCCTGTAGGCTGGAGCTGGGAGAAAAGCCAATGTGGAGTCCCTAAACCAGCTTTTCACGGTCCAGAAGGGCCCTCGGAGCAGAGGGTACTCTCAGCAGAATACTTATCTCTGCATGATGATGCCAGAACAGATTTCGAGACAGGAATTACCCAGGTAATATCTGCAGTATTCTTAGATGAGCTGGTTGAAGTACACCAATTATTTTGCATCTTCGTTTTTATATATATTTTTTCTAATGCAAATTTGGTTTTGGATTGAAACGAGGAAAAAAACTTTTCCTGAAAGCCAGAAAGTTATGATAAAAGTGAAAAAACATTGCTGAAATAACATTTTATTTTAAATTCTGTATAGAAGAGCTCAGATTTTTTTAGCTCATACACCCATTTCACACACATAAACATATGCACAAAGTCTATAGTTAGAGTGACTGTCTTCTGTTTAGAAAAAAATGTAGTCGATCCAAAACATACTGATATTTCACTGAGTTTTGCAATAAATGAGTTTTGAATCAGGATCTGTTCTAGAAATGAACAGATTTGGACACCACCTTTAAATGATGAGGATTTAGTGAAGGAGCACGTGGTACTTTAAGGAGCGAAGCCTCAGAGCCCTGCCTGTTAGCTCTTTCACTGCAAACAGTCTTCACCATTGGCTGCTGCTATGAGGCAACTGCAGAAGAAAAATACCACCTCTGGACTCCACACGAGGTTTGCCTTTGCTGTTCTAAAGCAACGGGAGGTGCTGAGTCACTGTGGTCTGGTGTAAGAGCAGTGATGCAGGCAGCAGCATCTAAGGCTGCTCATTTTAGCCCCAAGACGTTTGAAGTTGCCTGGAAGAGTACGTGTTTCTCCTGGGAAAGTGTTAAGTCTTGCCATCCACGCAGGGGTGCCATTAACAGTGGCATCTGATAAAAGAGTCTCAGCAAAATAATTACTTTAATGGTAGTGGCTAATTTTAGGGTTTCTGATCTTTATCCTGATACATGTTCTCTGCCTTATACATACACTCTGAGACAGGAGAGCGTGCCATTGAATAATGCCGTCAGTCTGGCCCGCAGCACAAGAATGAGCTCTCTGCAGGCATCAGAGCTGAATCTGAGCTTCTGATTTTGGATCAAAGGTCATAAGTGGGCATCTGAGCACTGACAGTGCAACACCAGTGCTGGGCTGATGATTTTAAAACTGTGGCTTAGATGACTTCTTTGTGGACAAGTAAAGGGGACAGTGGAATAAGGAAAATGCAAGCTCAGGTATCGTAGTTCTGAGGCCTATCTGCTACCCACCTTGACAGATCTGACATCCAGCAGTTATGACAGGGAGTAAATAGAAAGGCTGAGATGGTATATGTCAGTTCTCTTTTTAATCCTCATTTTAAAGTCAGCAGAAGGCTATAGTGTAATAATGAACCATATTTTTTTAAGAATTAAAAAGACCACAGACTCTAGATTGTTCAAATTAATCAGTTATTCACTGCCCTAGTAATATCCTTTCAAACATAGACTAAGAGGTACGTGCTGAGTCGTAATTATGCTTACTGGCATCTTCGTAACTAATGAGTAAAAGCCATATTTGTTGATTCATATACATATGGATGTATATATATATAGACACCCACATGTATATATAAATTTATCCCTTTTCATCCAAGAGTGAGATCAGGCTCTTTGTTTTCCTGCTAACATAGAGATCTCCTATGCAATGCTAACAGAAGTCACAAATCTGTTTTTTCACTTGGTAAGCATTGCCTTCAACACTTACTTCAATGTCCGCAATGAAAAAAAACCACACTGATGATCCACGTTTGAGAGTCTCTGTCATTAATTTAAGCCACGATGCACACAGCACCCCTCAATTTTGTTTTGTAGTCAACAAGTCTCTCTATTCGCTCAGCAGACTGCATTTTGCAGCATCTTGGTAGCCACAGATCTTTCTCTGCTTTATTAAAACCACACAGGCTCAATGACTTAATTTGTGTTCATTCCTGTTATCCAGCTGGATAGCTACAGTACTCGGCATCACCCATGGGGATTGCTTTAAGAGTTGACCAAACCATCGGCTGTAAATGAAACTAATGATCTAACTTTCCCTTTTAAACTGTTTAAATATAAATCACTATGTGAACTTAAACATACAAAAATTTAATTCTGCGGGTCACCTAAGACCATAAAGACATATGGTCTAAATTTTCAGAAATACTCAGTGTAGGAAATTCTGCAACGCTGTGTTAACAGGGTAGCAAATCTCAATGTCAGAGCCTATAGGAGGGGAAGATTATTTTATTGTAAAATCAAAACCTGAAGCAAAGAAGATGTCGTTCATTCACATACGCGTTCTCACAACCATGTACAGCCGCTGGGATGTGTGCACACGAGCAGCCGGCTGAGCAGTCGGGCACTGGGGCGTGTGTGTGCAAGTGTTCAGGCAGTCTGGACACAAGCACCCTGGTACAAACCCACATGCATTCAGGCAGCCTGGCCAGCATCAGCTGCTGAGTCCTCCCCACATCTGTGGCCTTTGCAGGCTGGTGACCCTGTACTGGGTTTGCATATGCCTTTTTGTATTCTTTTGGAGAGATCAGCCTGTCCATCCTGTCCCACTGCTGTGACTAATCAGGATTTGCTGTCCTTTGTCTCTTGATGGCAGTGTTCTGAGAAGTTGAAGTTGCACACGTACGTGTGCCAGGGCCCTGAGGACTTGCTCATCTAAATGCCATCAACACAGGCCATTCCTGTATTCCTTTTCCAACCCTGTGTCCCTTCCAGTACTTCCACACCCAGACAATTTCCATTCATGCCACTTAGCCTTTCTGTTACAGTTCTCTACATCAGCTCTACAACTGTAAAGAAATAATCTTCCCATGACATTAAAATTTCTGACAATTGAAGATCTTTTGAGGAGCTCTCTTTGCCTGTGCTTCCTCTGAGCTACGTTCAGCTAAGTCATGAGACTTTTAATGTACTTTTAAGCATGTAGCATGTTAACCACAATATCTGCTTCATAAAAATGTTTACATTTCACAGCTAAAAAGAGAAGGCTCCTAAGCTTCTCCCTGCTTAAATAAAGTCTGAGTGCGTTAATGGTTTAGGACTGACTAATGTCACCAAGAGACAGCGTCCTTAAAAGTTAGCTATTGCCTATTTTAAATCAGTTTAACATGGCGCTCATGTGTATGAAAATATTATGTGATCATTCAAAACCCATGGCTTCATTTTTTGTGTCTGTCATTATTGGCAAATACGCCTTATTTATTCAAACCTTAGGAATCTTATTGTTCTTACACAATAAATGCTTAGACATCAATACAATCTAATCTGTACTCTCTGAACACTTAAAATTTGCACTTGTGATTAAATGTGCTTTAATTTACATTAATGAGCAATTTTATTTGGTGGCTCCTAAAAAAGGTTTCTCTTAAAATCTAATGCCCGCTCTGGAGATAATGAAAACTCAAGCACAGCTGCCCCGCTTTTTACTGTTTCAGTCTGTTTGGGTTCCCCACTCCCACTCCCCATCCCTGCACTCCCCCTCCCCATCCCCTGGCAGGTGAAGACACTTGTCTAAGTCTCTGATACCACTTACTCCTAAAGCTTGGAGCTGCTCTTATCCCTCTGAGCACTGACAGAGGGTGCAGTCCACTCTGCAACCATTCCCCAGTCGCTGGTATGGGCTGCACTGGGGCTCAGTTTTCCTCACAAGGCGAAGATAAAACTGACGTTTCCACTGCTAAAGGGTGTAGCTATGGTCATGCCAGCCCCACGGCAACACTGAAGAAACAGACTCCTAAACTGTGCTGTTTTGCTTCAGTGCACACTCATCACATGAGGAAATCACCAGCTGAAATGGATTAACGTGAAGATGCTCCTTTCCCTGTTACCATTCTGCCTTGCTGTCTGGGTTTCTATCACAGTGCAGCACTTATTCTGCTTTCTGTAGGGAAAAAAATAGGTGTTTATTCAGACACGTGGTGATGACTGTAGCTTATCCCTAACATTACACTGCTTGGAAAGTACTCTGCAAGTGGGGCTGTTGGCCAAGACCGGGTAATTTAGAACAGTCATTCTAATGCATTGAGACTGAAGATACAGGAAATTGGAAGGCAGAAGAAAGAAAGCTCTTGAAATTAAAACAACAACAAACCAAAGATCCACAACTTTTCGAATTTCTTGGGTAAAAAACCCAATTCTACTGATGAGGGAGACACATGCTTTTTAGTTTTCGTGGAAAGATTTCACTGCAGATATTCAGAGTTCTTGCACCTCTCTGTAAGAGCCAATATTCCTGTGCCTCATCTTTTTGCACATCTGCTTCCTCTGGAACATGGAGAATCTGCTCAGATTCATGTTTTTCTCTCTTGCCCCTTTCCCTCCCACCAAAAGGGAGTCTACCACAGTCTGCGTGTGCTCCAGAACTCATCTCCTTCTCCCAGAACAAGTTACCTTTCCCTTCTCCCAATACAATGGGCAAAAGACCCAGTCAAGGTGCACTCCATTGAGTCCCCTGAACTCTTAACACCCGTGTTTTCAAAACCCACTTCCTGCTCTTTGTTCCTTCTTTTCTGCTAGGGTTTTTCTACGACACATCCCCAGCTCTTACAGACCAGAGGGTGCAAGGGCAGCCATACATTTCTTCTAAGACAGTCCTATTTAAAAGGAAGACTATTAATGTCAGTGACTCACTTTTTTTTTTTCCCCTGTTCAGGGAGTTATATGACACCAGCTGTGGTAGCAAATTGCTGATACACCATAAACTTAACCTTTCTGTAATATGGCAGCTTTATAACTTTATCCAACATTCATAAATTCCACATAAATGGATTTTCCTACCTATCATTCTTAGTTATTTAAGTCAAGCTTTGGCATCACACAAGCTTATGGAATTGTTTGATGCGGGTCTAAATACAAAGATCACTACTACCTAGAAATATGGGGGAATTGTACTGTGTGTGCCAAACTGTGAAGTCTAGAATATGTGAGAAAGTACACAATGTGTGATTGCCTGGTGCTTTGCATTTAGCATCATTTATAAGGGTCCAGGGAGGAGGTTTACACAACCATTTCACTTGGTGGTTGCTAGCAGTGGTATAAGTGACTCAACATCCATGGTACAGAGTCCAGCCCAGATTTTTTTCTGTCGTATGTGCTGTGTCAACATGATGAATGTCTCACAGAAAAGAAAAATCCATGTTGATGTCTGCTATAGACGGACTTAAAGCTGTTTTGTTGTTTTTTCATTTATTTAATTTTCCAGGTAAAGGATTGAAGTGTGGAGATTTGTTTGTAGAAACATAAATAGATAATATCAAAAATTTCGAGGTGAATCTGCCCAATAACTCACCTGTATCAAAACTGCATGTAAACAGATGCCATTCCATGGGAATTCTTTTCTCTTTCGTAGATTGACAGCCTTTCATGACTCAGGAGGCACTCATACATCGTGAGACTAAGAGGAACTATTATTTTTCCAGTGGGGAAAACTGACACAAAGGAACTCACTTGTATAAACACTGTAGCAATTCAATAAAAGAACTGGGATAAACTCCCAAGGTTTACTCAGCATCACAGAAGGTCTGGTTCAGCTTACCACCAAGCGGAGTGCTGCAGATATGAAAGTGCTAGAAAATTCAGGTGCAAGGGCTCTGCTGGGCTGTTCTAATGCTTAGGGGAAGAAGCTGTGTATTTAAGGAACAGAAAAACAATCTACAGGGGAAAAAGTGAAGACAACCGAGAACCTGTTATAGACAGATGCGTTATTTGCTGTACACAAGGGTTTTCAGCCCAGAACTCAAGAGTGATCGTTTCTAGGTGGGAAGACTTGGAAGTGTCTTAGCTTTGCCTGAGACCACCGGGTTGGGGTGGAAGAGAAAGGATCGTGTGAGAGCAGGGACAGACTCCATCATTTTCCTTGCTGCAGATGAGCATTCTGAGAGCTGACCCTTGTTAGGAAGTATATGCCTACACATGTAAAGGAACACTTTTCCTTTGTTAAATTCTTGAAAGCCTGTCAATGAGTTTGCCAGGGTTTTGTTTTGGGGGGAGGGGGGGCAGGTTTAGCAAAGGAAAGGGTCTGTTTTGTTTTGGTTTTTTTTTAGACTGTCTATATTTACAGGCTTGTGCTGAGAGCATGGACAAATATCTGGGAAGTATGGGTCAGTGGAAATAAATGCAAAGTAATAACCTTTTCATTTTTGCTACTGTTTGAAGACTTGCATTCTCTGTGGTTAGGAGAGAATTTAGGGTTACTGCGGTTTTCTTTCAGTTCTACCACTTACATGACAGTCACACTGTTCTTTCACTCAGGGGGAGACCTCTTCCTAATTGTGATGTCCTCAAGTGAAATACAGTGCCACTTCAAGGCTGCTCTGACATAGCTGCTTCTGTTTATTTTCTGTTACCCCCAGGATATAAAGAATACTGTATTACAGTACAAGAGGCCACTCACAAGAAACTTTGACTGGGCCCTCATTCAGTCTTAAGCAGTGGACAGTTCTTAAAGCAGGCAGGTACCAACCTCTTAGTTGTTGCTCTAGGAAAGCTTTCTACACAGGTGTTCGCACTCCAGAGCCTCAGTATGCTGCTAGTTTGGCCCAACAGAGCTTTGCAGTCACTGAAAATATGTGGAAAACGGGAAACCTTTGGAATAGACTCATGGCAGATACTCAGCCTCTGTACTCTTCCTGAGTGCTCCGATATGTATCTGGCGTTCAACCACTGGATAAGTACATTAGAAACATCGTTACTATTAATGTGTTTTCTTACTTGCATGATTTATCACTGTGGTATCTAGACACTCCTGGCCCATTTAAGAAAAGAAGATTGGAAAGGACACCCTGCCCAAGTCTAGTTCCCCTGCTACGGCAAATATACAGATAACTTCTGTCATCAACTGATGGAGCTCTCGCTAGTGGAGTATTCAGTATTCTTCCCCCTCCTACTTCCACAGGACAGCTGTTACAGGCTATCACTCTCTACAGGAAGAAAACCCAAACAACTCCTGATTTCCAGCATATCTGTGACCTTGATTGCTTCTGTGAAAACACTTCACCTTTAGCTTACGTAGTTCTTGTCCCATCCCAGGCTTACGTCACCCAAGGTACTGATGCAAAGTGATCCTATCTGCTCTCAGTCTTTGTTGTGCAACATTTACAGGCTGCCCTTTCTCTTCATTTCCCTTTCAAGTCCTCTCAGCAGCTACGCCCATCCCAGTTCCCCTGTATTTGAATGTGACGGACCAGAACCACACGACGGAACCGGGCCGCAGGCAGCACCTCAGCGGTGCTCTCCTGAACCCACTGCTTCTGCGGCATTCCATTCTCGGCATCACATTTCCCTTCTTCACAGCTGCATTGGTGGCAGCT
>NW_009723089.1:0-511 GCF_000703405.1 Apaloderma vittatum
TGTGTCATATCAGGACCAAGCAGAGTGGAATGATCACCTTTCTTGACCTGCTTTACTCTGACAATGACAAATTTTCACATATATATTGCAGGAAGATATTGGTTTTGATAAATATGGTGTTTTAAAGAGTGTGTGAAAGAAGATTATCTGCAGCTTTAAAATGTACTCTTTGGAGTTTTTTCAAGTTTACTCCTGCCCCTCTACTCTGCCCTGGTGAGGCCACATCTGGAATGTTGTGTCTAGTTCTGGGCCCCTCAGCTCAAGGGAGGCAGGCAACTGCTTGAGAGAGTCCAGCACAGAGCCACAAAGATGATGAAGGGAGTGGAACATCTCCCTTATGAGGGAAGGCTGAAGGAGCTGGGTCTCTTTAGCGTGGAGAAAAGGAGGCTGAGGGGTGACCTCATTAATGTTCATAAATATGTCAAGAGAGAGTGTCAGGAGGACAGAGCCAGGCTCTTCTCAGTGATGTCCAACGACAGGACAAGGGGCAATGGGGACAAGCTGGAACCTA